>NW_026067944.1:33887560-33937733 GCF_014885135.2 Alexandromys fortis
TTAAGTTGCCACCCTAGACCTGAGCAATAAAATTCAGATTCTATTCTTGTGAAAAGGGGAAGTAGGTTTCTCTTAATGGGTTGGGGCAGGGCCGACTACCTCGCCCTCCTTTTCCTATGGTATTTTGGATGTTGAGAAAGGGTTGTTGTGGTACTTTCTTTTTTGTGTGTGGTTTTCCTTTTCGTGTGTATAATGAGGGAGGTTTCTTGGGGTCTAGTCATTCTATAGTATCACAGCCAACGAAGGGGAAGAGCGTGTCTATTTAGAATGAGTTTATTCCAGCCGGGCAAGGCTGGACACAGAATTATGCTGATCCATTATCCCTTGGAGTACTCATAAGTCCAACCCTGGTCATTGCTGACATAATTGAAGCTCAGGTACTTTTAAACTCACGCCAAGACTGAACTATAATCTCATTTACTTTTAAAGAGGTGCTGTCGGTCATATAGTTTAAGTAAAAATCTTAGCAGATATTCCCAAAGTTCAGAGTGCAAACCAAGGACCAGAGACTAAAGAAGATAAAATGGTGTTAAAAAGACGAAATGTCTTGTCTTACCCTGAGCAAATTCAGATCCTCTGAACATAGCTGTATTGTGAGGGACGATAATGTCTTACTGAGACAGATGTCTAGAATGTTACTTCAAAAAAAGTAGGCAGGGGATTTATTAAAAACTCTTTTCTATACTTTAAATCTTAAGAATAAGGAAAATAAGCCAGGCAAGGCAGCATATGCCTTTAGTTCCAGCATATAGGAAGGAGGCAGAGGCAGGCAGATCTCTGAGTTCAAGGACAGCCTGAACCAAACAGAGCAAGTTCCACAGCAGAAACTGTCTCTAGAAACCAACATGAATAAACAAACAAACAAATAAAATGGGTGTCGGAGGGCAAATGGGTGTCTGACAGAGACAGCCCTAACAATGCTGTGCTCCTAGAAGAAGGCTAACAGAATGAAAACATAAACATGTTGGGTCTGTGTTGAGAGCAATAACAGGAAGTGTTCTTTTTTGGGAATAATGCCAGTTTTGCTCAGCTTGGATGCTTCCATTGGACAAGGTCTTGTCAACCAAAACTCACACACAGGATCATCGCACATTTGAATAAAGCACTGGTAACTGAAGGCATGCAAAATTCTCCTAAGCGTGTCTTAACAGTCATGGTTAACTGTTGTGGACCATATACTGTGCTATTTGTAACCTGCTCAAAAGCTATCCAGTCTAAACTCAGAGAGACTTGATATCACGTAGCTTTTCCTTATCCATCAGAGAAAACCATTACTTTTATATGATGTCAGAAATATAGAGAAGTATGCATCTGAAAGTCACTTTCAAGATATCCACAAGAGGATTCAGACGTATTTAAAATGGACCACAGTAGCTGAAAACAACTGTTTGCCCCTACCCGGGAAGCTCTTCTCTCTGTTTGAATGAGATAGAGAAGGAAAGTGATGGACATCTGTAGTCCCGCAGTCGCTAGGCTACAGGTATGCCTGTTTAACCTGGATCCAGACAGTGCGGCTTCCAAAGTGCTGCGTGCAAATCCGCCTTTGTTTGCCCGAAGTGGGGAGGAGGCAGCTTGACGTCCTGTCCTCACGGTGTTTGGTGAGCAGGTGTGTGTTGGTGAGGAGCACAAAGGAAACTCACTGTGAAGAGGCTTCAAAGAACAAGCTGTCCGCAGGCCACACAGCAAGTGTCACAGTCTGATCTCAACAGGGACAGAGAGGAACGTTGCCTTGTCTCTGCTGTCTCATTTTCTTAAGTCATTAATTTTTTAACTACTTACTTTCCTTCCTTGACAAGATTTACGAGATAGATATACGCATCGTTCTGTTGCCCTCCCTCCGAAGGACATACTCATTTATCTCTTCCCCGGGTCCCTCGTCTCATCTACGGAACTGTCTTCTGGAAATGAAACCTGAGTTTGATTCCACTGAGCCCTGTAAAAGGGATCCTGGAGAATTCCCAGTGTGATGAGGGGCATGGTTTATAAATATAAGGAGTGTTCCTCCAGCCCCCCCCCACCTCAAACTCATACATGTTTGAGTATGAGATATGCCTACCTCTGCTTCCGGTGTACTAGTGGTGCGCTAGAATTAAAGACGGGCCACACCCCACCATCAGTCAACCTCCCCCCATTTTTCTTGCAATGATGTTAAGGCCCTACTCTGTCTCTGTTGTGTGTGATGACCCTTGTCCAAAGGTCACGGCTTCCCATTTTTCCCTGGTGAATCAAATGCTTGACTCATTTGCTGGAGGCACTGTTACCACCATGTACAAGATCAATTTCGGAAGGAAGTAGGACTTTTGAAAACATCTTCTGGATATAACAGGAATGAGCATGCCATTGCAAAGACAGTTGTTCTGGAAGTTGTTCTGGGAGGGTGCACCAGTGTAGCTGTCTCCAGTGACCATTCACTACCTTGGAAACTCGTGCATAGTTGCGTGCCGGCACCTCATGGCCTCCCTTCTCTGACAGGGCTGCTGCTGCTTTGACAGCCATTGCTGGACTCTGGCCATTGCACAGCTTAAAATGAAAACCTTTTTTTTTTTTTTTTCTTCAGGTTTGGAGTCAAACCAGTGCCAAGGACTCATTGAAACAAGATGGAGCGGAAGTGCCTCCCGCAAAGACAGGTAGGCGGAAGTAGATGGCTGGAGAGGTGATGCTGTTTCCAGGGTGACCTTCTTTCACTGCCCAGACAGGGGTCGGAAGGTTTTCAGCAGTTTGAACTTAAATAAACTGTTGTTCTAGAAGAAGGGGAAAGGGTGGAAAGAGAATTTGCTTTTGACAGAGCAGAGAGTCACCTGGCTGCGAACAGTGTGCCCTACACTGACACACTGTCTTCAACTCCCACGGGCTTGAGCTAGGCCACGCTGAGTTCTCTTTGGAATTTTACCAAGGATTGGCATCAGGTCTATAATTTTCAAAATCTGGTTTAAAATTATAATGTTTTCCCCAGTTTCAGTCTTCTAACTCCTGTCCTGCATTTATGATTTCTCTGAGAAAATATCTCACTAAGTCTCTTCATTGCTTATTTTGTGTGCATGGGATGTAGTACATTTCAGGGGAGATTTGAACTTACATCAGAAAGTTGTCATCCATCAGTGTTCAAGGCAGCAGTAGTCCCCAGGGATAGCTTCCCTGGGGAAAACCTCACACTTCTTAGTAGTCAGTCATCATCATCACAATGGTTCTCTCACGGAAGGCTGTTGTTATGCATTCTCTATTTTAATAGTCCGTCATTGGGGCTAAACTACACACACACACACACACACACACACACACACACACACACTTTCACTGGCATGACCACTGTTCTTTTTTTTTTTGTTGTTGTTGTTTTGTTCGTTTTTGTTTTGTCTTGTGTGAGACAGAGTCTACAGAGTCTCCTGGCTGGTCTGGGGCTGTGAAACCAGGCTAGCCTCAGATTTGCAGAGTTCTGTTTGCCTCTTGAGGATGGAACACAAGGTGTGCACCACCACACAGCTGTCCTTATCCAAAGCTAAATTTCAGAGTTCTTCTTAGTCTCCTTGGTGATCCTCAGTGATATACCCGACTTTGTTATTCCTAGCACTTTTTTTCCCATCCACGCCATCATTTATTTTGTGGTCGTTTTCCTCAGTAACCTCTCCTCCCTGCCCCCAGTCCTCTGTTGCCTGTGATCTGTCAGCTGTGTATTCACCACTTCCCCTTTGAGCTCCTCAGTGAGGCCCTAAGAAATCACAGTTTTTCTTTTTCATCTTAATTAACATGATGTTTTAATTCTACAGTCAGGACTTTTGGGGTAGTAATCTCTTAATTTTAAAGGCCACATTTTAATTTTAATGCCAGTTTTCATAGATGTTTCCAACTCTTCCTTTGTCAACAAGTATGGTTCCAATTTGTGATGGAAAAGCTACTAATATAATTTTGATTTTAAACTTCATATTTAATTTCAAATACTCATTCTAGGTTTGGCAAGAATGTATTGTGAAATGTTTCCAATGGTTATAATTATGGACCAGTTGACTGTTGCTGAATTGTTTTACTTTGAATACAAGTCAGGAAGCAATGGGAGGGCTGCCAATCATGCACTCAGAGAACCTGTCAATCCATTGTTTTCTTTTAAGTTTTCCTTGAGGAAACTCGGTGGGTCCTCAGCATTTCCCACCATGTAAACCTTCCCCTGTTGCTCTCTTGTTCTATAAGGCCTTTGGTAGCAATAAAAAAAAATAGCAGTGGTTAATTCTGCGACACTATCAGGGATAGTGGTAGCCAAGAATTACAGAGCTAGATGTTAGAAGTACACTTCACCAGTCCATGGGCTCCAGTTCCATACAGAAATTGTGGACTCCAAAAAAACCATTTATCACTCTGAAACTATAATTCTGAGGATTCCTGAGAGGAAGATCTAGAAACTGCAGGCTTTAAAGGTCAGCTCTCTCCTGGAGAGTCAGGTTTCATCCAGACTCATCAGATCTCTCTGAACCTGAATCCAGGGGAGTGGGACATGAGAGGGAAGAGGTGGGTCCTCTTAGGGGAAGGTAGAGCAAGCATGGAGTTACAGCAGACTGTATCATGTATCCAGACACTAGTAACAAGCATAGTAAAAAAAAAAAACCAGAACAGAGGCTGCAGATACTCTTAAATTATTCTATACATTTATATATGCGTCATTAAATTGATTATAAATTACCTTAAGAATATGTTATAAATTGCCTTTAAATGGGCATAATTTAGAAATGGATGTTTAATAAGTACCCAAATTCTACACAGGTAGTTAATGAGCTAGCTTTTTATTTTTTTTGGTAGAATTTATTGTGTGCCATTCAGATTAATTTTGTCTATGTTCTTTTGAAGAAAAACAAGAGCTGCGTGATGATACTCTGGTAATGAAAAGAAAGCCTTCAGCGCCTAACTGGGAAAGGTGTGTATGCTATTATCATACGGATTCCGAGCGCGTGTAATTACGCTGCTGAGAAAGTAATTATCGATGTGTAACCAGAAGAAGAAAGAAAATAATAGCAACAAAGGCAATTAAGAATGACACCAAATTTTACAATAGGGAGCTGAAAGGAAAAGAAATTCTCCTTTTCTGCAAAGCTTTTAATTTCTTGTGTGAGGGTCTGGGAATAATGGAAGAGAGCAGGCTTCACTTCCTGTTCACAATAGATAACCAACTCAAATTACTGTACTGCCACCAAGAAGTGAGGGGCACACACAAACAGGGTAAGAGTGTGAAATCACAGGGCTAATGTTTTTCTGGGTAGTTCATTAGCTTATCGCCAAATATACCCATAATTATTATAATCCTGGAGTTTCCTTAACAGGAGAATTCTGCCATTTAGAAAATCAGCTAGATATTGTTGCTATACGTAGTGGGGTAAAAGGCTGTTTTTGAGAAAACAGGCACTTCGGCTTCCTTTATTCACCTCAGCTTCCTTGGAGCATTTGGGTGTTTTGCTGACCCCACATCCTGCACTCTTTGAATTGCAGCTCTTAGCATTAAAGTAGAGCTTTTTAAACATTATTCCAGTATGCATGTCCAGCTCTGCCTGGCTACTCAGAAGCCTTCCATAGCCCTGTTTGAAAGTGACCTTGGAATGCCTCTGTGGTACAAGTTGCCTTTATTAGGCTCTTCTTTTTTGCCTCCACTCTGTTCCCCAGAGGTTCTACATTGCTTATAATTTAGACGTCCTTCTCTCTTTGGCCACGCAACTTCCTGTACGTGGATACTTGTATGCCTTCTGCCAGTCCGTGTACCATCTGCCCTGCCCTCCCATTACAGTTGGGTCTCAGATCCACATTCTCTTCCTTGGGGTCTCCCTGATTCTCCTAGGCAGATGTGGGTGTCCACTGCCCCTGCTGCAGTGACCAGGTGATAAGACTGTCCCTTCAGCATCTGAGGTTATTTGCTAAACCCTTTGTCATTTCTGTTCCAGCTTGTTTGTTTCCTTTCTTTTCCCTAGAAATAAATCTAATTCTATAGAAATACATTCTGACTTTTCATTCCTGTGTCTGTCTCCAGTGGCCAGGAAGGTGCCTGTCTGTAGTGGGCACTTTATTTATTTGAATAAATGATACATTTTTCCACTGGTGCTGTTTCCACACCTTTTGATGAATGACTTCAATACAGAATTATTTGTTAAGATGTGAGTTGAAACTTAAGATAACCCCAGAAACTAGAATGTATGCAGAAATACAAAGTGTGTGTGTGTGTGTGTGTGTGTGTGTGTGTGTGTGTGTGTGTGTGACTTTTAGTTCTTGAAGTTCATTTTTGATGCTGTTGACCCGGGCTAGGTGGTGGTTAACACCTGGGAGGTAGAGGCAGGCAGATCTCTTGAATTCAAGGCCAGCCTGGTCTAAGAGCCAGTTCTAAGACAGCCAGGGCTACACAGAGAAACCTTATCTCAAAGCATACAAAAACTCCAAACCAGACCATTTGACCAGCCAACCAAACAAACAAAACACAGCTGACTTGGTGTAAAATGAACATTAGAACTATAATCCAACTAAAGCAACCTTAAGGGAAAAAAATGATCAAATCTGACCATACTAGTGAGAAAGATAACCTTTTAACAATAATTATTAGATCCTGCCTGCTGAGCACTTAATGCTCAGTACTGAACTAAACTAGTTATGCATTTTGTTTTATCCTCAGTATAATAATGTGAGAGAGGCCTGGTTGTTAGTTGTTTCCCGTAGTGCTTATGGATGCTAGGTAGGTGCTGTACCACTAAGCAATGTCTCCAGCCCTGTGAACATTGGATAGAAGAAAAGCTCTTCTGGGCTCTAGCCTAAAATATTTCACCCCCACTCCCAACACCAGAAAGAATTTCCAGCAATCTTAAATGTTTTTTTTAAATCCTTAATAAAACTTCCATATAAAGGAGGTTTTAATTAGTGAGCATTAGGGCATTGTGCACCTAGTCTTTAACAGATAATTAAGCATTAGTTTATATAATGTCTTCCTCTTACAATGGACAGCTGAAGTAAGACAGTATAATTAATGCCAAAGAACAGTTGACGGTAGAGGCACAGTCCTCGCCATATAAACTGTAACCCAGTTTTTAATATCACTGAAAACTCTCCAGGCTGAGGATAGGATTTACAGATGTTATTGTGAAAGGATTAACATATATTTCTTGCTATTTGAAAGTAAAACTCTCTCATCTGCCCTCTGGAACCATTTTACCCTATCCATCTTCACCTCCCCCACTCTACCACTTCTGGTGTCTTGTGCTGTTGTTTAGACATAGCCAAGGCTTTGGTCTTCTGCCATACCATACTCTTTTATGCATGCTCACACCGACTGATAGACACATCAAGATCATTACTGTTCCCTAGAACATTCTTCCCTCAGATCTTCATTAGCTGTTTCTTTTGCCACCTTTGACTGGTCTGTTTTTTTTCTTGTCATGCATCATTGCAAGGGTCAAATTGAACTTATATCTCCTCCTGCAGAGAAGAGATGAATGGTGTATGACTATATTTATGAATAAATTGTCACTACCAAGGTGATATTGGTGTGGTAGTATACACCCGGAATCCTTGGGAAGTGGTCAAGAAGATCAGGTGTTCAGGACTACTATCTGGGCTATATCATGAGTTCAAGGCCAGCCTGGGCTACATAAGACACTGTCTCAAAAACAGTTCTAAATAATTAATGAATTATCACCAATTTTGTTCATTGGTGCTATTCTAAAACTTTGAAGCAATGTATGAAAATAAATTGTTATTACTGTATTAGACTTTGGTGTCTAATGACACATGTGAGAACTCTGAGCGTGATACTGATGCCTGAGCCATGGTTTGTTGTGTATTGACTTTTCGTATGCTGTGTGTGACTGGTTCTGAAATGGCTGTAATTTAATGTGGTTCTTCTTGACATTATAAGTACCAGCTTGCCCGGGGTGCAAATGGAAGACTTACATCCATGCTCTGGACAGGAAGTCAGCTCTGTGAATGGTGATTGTCAGCTGTCGCCACTGATGCCATCTCAAAGCCCATCTATCAAGGAAACAGCAAGGAAGCTAATGTCTAAGTTAAGGTAAACAAAATTACAAACTTTTCCACATGCTTTGTTGAATGTTTGAAGTAAGCAGCGACAAACGCTGTTTTGTTTTATTTTGATCTCCTATCAATTGGGGATTTTTAAAATACAGTCAGTGGAATAACTTTATGACCTTTCTCCCTAACCATATTCGGTTAGATACACCACAGGTTAATAGTCCCTTGGAAGATGCTGTGGTCACTAACTGCCTATTTTTATGTGGCCCAGCAGTGTGATGGATGGATATACACACGGTATTCTTCCTTCAAATGTAATAAAGAAATTTTATTGAATTTCATAACCTCTTTTCTACTCACAAAGACATGCGTAGCATTCCCACAGCCTTTAAAACATCTATTTTTGTGGCTTTGGATAAGGAACTTACAGAAGGTACAGTTTCCCTTTTTGGTCAGTTGAATGTTAATGTTTGTAGATGTGGTCACTGGAGGAAGTTAGGGGGCTTAAGCTCAACTCCTAAAGGAAAGACGGGGAAGGAGTGATGTTTGCAGGTTTCTCAGAACAGGGCCTGATACGGGAGAGGCCTTTACCATCAATACCATGGAAGACTGAGTTCAGAAGTGTGCACTCAGAGAGCTGGCATAGTGGAGGGCAGGGCTAGGAGCAGGAGTTTCACGCACTCAGTGGCATCATTGATTTTGTTAGGTTTAAAGATTTGTTAAGTGAGATGAGGGGCCTTGAGTCAGGAAGACCACAAAATCTATCCTGCCTGGAGTGATATGCCCCATAAGGTCTTAATTTTCTTAGAAACTGAATCCCCTTGAAGAAGTGAGTTCTCAAAGAGTAGACAATAGAAGGAAAGAGAAAGGAGAAAAGCCCCGTGCTAGGGTTCAGGTGCTATCCTATGTGAGAAAGGAGGCAGAGATCCACTCTGGGCACAGACTCAGTCATACAGCTGTATGGAGCCTCTGTGGCAGCACTGGGGCTGAAGGGCTGTGTCTTCTCGGACATGGAGTCTGCACAAGCTTTCCTTCAGGAGTCAGGCCTAACAGAGGTCCTGCCCCAGGGCGTTGAAGGGCACTTAGTTCTCTGCCATGAGACAAATAGTTGATGGGGCAGTAAGGTCCTAGCCCTACCTCCCTCATAGCTCATGCTAGGCACCCACTGTGTCTGAGCTGGCAAACCTGCAGTCATCTAGAAAGGAGACAGAAATAGGACACATTCATCTGTGGATGAGTTATGTGGAGATGTTATAAGATAATGAAGGTCACTGGTCGAGTGCCTTGGATGAATGGATGGATGGATGGATGGATGGATGGATGGATAATGGATGGATGATGGATGGATGGATAGATGGATGATGGATGAATGGATGATGGATGGATGGATGATGGATGGATGGATGATGGATGATAGATGGATGGATAGATGATGGATGGATGGATGATGGATGGATGGATGGATGATGGATGGATGGATGATGGATGGATGGATGGATGATAGATGGATGATGGATGGATGATGGATGGATGGATGGATGGATGGATGATGGATGGATGATGGATGGATGATGGATGGATGATGGATGGATGGATGTCAGCATCACACTGTCCTGCCTGTCAGCAGAATGTCTGGAGGATGGCATTCTCCAATAGTTCTCTACTCTTTGCTAGCATTTTATAGAGAAGCATTTATTTTTCATTTTCAGCCTTGCAGTTAGGTGGCCATAGATTAAGCCTGGTTATTTAATGAAATTAAGATTTGGGTATATCAGCTGGTAACTTAGACTTGGTAATATGTAACCAGTTACATTTATATATATTGATATAGGTGTGTGTACCTGTACATATCTAAATAAATATGCAAAGATCATTCAAAATGTGTGGATAGGATTACAAAATCAGTGATTGGGCCTTTGCTGAAATAAATCAGATTTTCTTGATAACAGTAACTATCATGTTTGTGCCTTTATAATATTTTAGATATCATCCAAGAACTATTAGCATTAAAACCATGGATAGGTAGGTATCGTTATCAGCACCCCAGGGGAGACCTGCCTGAGTGTGCTGTAGCTGAGTTTGGATGTACTGTTACTTAACTCTCTTTTCCAGCTGGGCAAGCATCCTTTTCAAATTCCACATCTTTCTTATTTTTCACTTGGCTAGTGAAAAATTAACACTGGTACTGTTAATTATAATGAATTACTCTTGATCAAAAGGGGACAGTTTGATTGAGGGTACCAAGTCTTTAAAGTGCATCCACTTCTGTTGTTAGGTACCACTGGAATAGTAAGCCTTCCCAGAAACTATCTCCCTAGAGAACATGTAGACTCATCAGTACTCACAGTCATCGTAATGAGCACCGATTCCTAGGGTGTTTACAGACCCACCCTCTTTTGGGGTCTCTCATGGATTACAGCTGATTGTGTCTGCAGTAAAGAAACTTGAAATTGGTGAGGCTGAGGAGAGAGGTTAGCCCTTGGAACAAAAAGCATCCTGAAAGAGTACTATAGGAGAAATGAGCCCATGCCAATAGCTTCAGGAAATTTTAAGAATAGTTAAATAGTTAAAATTAGACCTTACACATAAGAATTTTTGTAACCTTCCCCTTCCCCACTTGGTGTTTGACTTTTTGAGGTTGAATTAATTTTGCAGAAAAATGAGGTCTGAGCGTACACATTTTGGAAACTGAAGATTGCAGCATCGCCTGCCTCTTGAGTCAGTTTTGAGGGACAAAATTCCCAAGGGAGGAGCTATTTAGCAGGCAACTTACTTTAGGTGGGCACAAAAGGCTGAACACAGGGAGTGCCTCAGAAAGAAAACACTGCACATGCTGGCGGGCCTGTCTAGAGACCATGCTTTCCTAGGAATGAAATACATATCGCGAGTCCAGTTAATCCCAGAAAAACCCAATGCCTTCTGGCAAATGAAGTATTTTCTGATAAGGGACCCCACTGTCTGGGAAAACTAACATCCATATGTGATTTCTTTGTTGTTGTTGTTCTTTGAGACATGGTCTCATTCTGCAACTCTAGATGATCTTGAAGTCAGTCTCCCTGCTTTAGTTTTCCAAGTGTTAGGATTAAAAGCCATGCCACTTCCTTGGGTCCGTGTGAATTTTTCGAGTCGCCTTGGATAGTGAAGCTCCTGTGTTCTTGGTGGTCGATGAAGAAAGTCAGTAGCCCTGTGGTGGTTATTTTCCTCCTGGAGGCTTTCAGTGTTGAGTTCTCTATAGAAAAGAACACTCACAGGTGCAGGACTTTCCTGGAATGGGTAATTGCAGATTTCTAGGTATTGTGTATCTTTAAAAGTATTTCTTCTGCTTCTGTCTCTGTCACTCTCTTTCTCCTCCCCTCCTCCCTCCTCCCCTCCTCCCTCCCCCAACCCTTCTCGGTGAGAATGTATCTGTGGTATGTGTACCTTTACGTCTGTGTGTTTACATGCTAGTTTTGTGTGTGTGTGTGTGTGTGCAGGTGCTTCTGTGTGTGTGTGTGTGTGTGTGTGTGTGTGTGCAGGTGCTTCTGGAACATTAAAATTAAGTGGGGGCACCATGTCTACCTGGCAGTTATGTGGGTACAGGGGATATGAACACCAGACCCATACTTCTCTTTTTACCCACTAAGCCCTCTACCCAGCCCCTTCTTTTTTCTTTTTTTCCTTCTTTTCTGTTGTTTCTCCTCCCTTCCTATTCTCTTTTTCTCCTTTATTCTTTTAACAAACTTCTTATTTTTAAATAAATGATAAAATAAAATGTATGGTTTAAAAAAGTAGTATAAAAATAAAAGTGTTTCCTTTACTTGATTATCTTAATGAGAGTATCTTAAAAAACTGCAGAGCAGAACCACAGTCAAGGTGTTAGTATAGACACAGCCAAGACTCAGACCATGGCCAGCACTGGGAAGCTCTTTGCTGTTGCCGTGGTATAAACCATACCCAAGCCCCTAACCTCAGTCTGTTTTCTGAAGAACACTTTGATGTCAATGGTGAAAACAAAACATTTGATAGGAACCAACATCTGCCTTTGCCAGGAAGTTAAACACCTAAGAGACAAACTGTGTTCTGATGGGCAGGCACTCTCTGCTCTCAGTGTACTTCTGTTTCTGTTATGATTGTCTTCCTAGGGAGATTCTTCTGTATTTCATTCCTGAGTTTCAGCTGTCATCAGAATTCGAGTGCACATCTGTGGAAGAACTCATAACAAATCCCAAGGTAAGTCTCGGAAATGAGTGAATTCAATCTTCAATGAAGAAAAGCCCAGAGTATTACACTGACGAGGCTTAGGAAGGCTTTCGGTGGATGGAGACAGAGGTCCCTCCCATACCAAGTATGTGATAAGGCACTGTGATTACAGGCAGAGTAAGGCAGAGACAATCTCACAGACTGAGACAGCTGCTTGGAAAAACTTCCATCTTGTCTTAGTTACTTTTCTATTTTTGCGATAAGACATCATGACCAGGCAGCTCATAGAAGAAAGAGTTTATTGGGGGCTACCGTTCATGACCATCATGGTGGAGAGCGTGGCAGCAGGCAGGCGAGTAGGATGTTAGAGAGGTAACTGACAGTTTCCATCCTGATCCACAAGTACAAGGCAGAGGCAGCTAACTGAGCCCGGCACTAAAGTCCATCCCCAGTGACCCATCTCCACCAACAAGGATACACCTCCTAGTCCTCCCAATAGTTCCACCAAGGGCCAAACGTGAGCCTATGGAAGTCCATTCTCCTTCCAGCTACCCCACTTTCTCCCACCAGACAGAGTTTCTGATCTCACACCCTATATTGAGACACAGAGTTTAGGTTCTCATAGATCAGCCATATCAGGTGCTCAGAGATCTACTCTTTCTAACCGTCACGGGAAGGATGAAGACAGTGCATTCATCAGAGCTCCTCTTGGCGACAGTGCCTTATAAGATGGGAAAGAAAACATGGGCCAGCTACCTCAGATACAGAGGGTGAGACTCACACAAGCCTTGGTCCAAATCCAGTGAGCTTAGTATCCTGCCTGTGAAAGGCGGTGATGAGTGAGGAGTCCATGTTCCAGGCCAGGGGATAGAGTAGATTTCCCAGACAGGAGTCTGGAGGGCCCTTCTCTACCGCCATGGTCAGTATTGATTGTAGGATGGACATCTACACAAGGAAAGGCTCTCAGTGAAAAGAGCGCGTGCTACTAATAGGATAGAGGTGTCAGGAAGCCAGTTGGTCCTGACTGGCATCTTTAATGCTTTGTTCTGGAATCATTGCTTCTTTATTTTCTTCTCTCAACTCAGCTTCTCTCGTGGACTTCCACTGAATCACTTAATTGAGTTCCTTCCTGTCAGGGTCACCAGTGGTCTCTGGGCTGACAAATGCAATAGTTATTTTCTTACCTGACTTCCCAGGGAACTTCAACCCAGTTTCCTCCTTCCTCCCTGAAGCCTCCAAGGCCATAAGCTTCTCACATCCTTGCTCTTTGCTTTCCTCCCTGCTCTTCCCCCATCATCTTTACAGTAACTATTTTCCATTTGAATTCTGAATGTTACCATGTCTAAGGGCCTCTTCCTGGTCCCCATTGCTTTCTCTGCTAAATGCCATTTCGAGGTGACATCATCTAATCTCTTAACTGTCATCGTGTTCGATATGCATATAACTCCCAGTCTGTTTCCACACAAAACACAACTTCTTCACATTGCCTTTTGTCATTTCATTTCCCTTAGCGTTAATTTGTCTAATCTGTAGATTGTTAAATACCACTTTGTTTATTATTTATTTAAGCTACCTTAGTTCTTTAAAGAAAATAGTAAAGTCAGGTTGGTTTAGTTCAATGACTCAACTTAATTAGGCCACACTTAAAGCATCCCTAGAACCAATGTTGACTGGTTCTAAGCTCAGATGCTTTTCTAGACTAGAAACATCAATGTTCTAACCATATTCCAGACAGATCACCACGTAAAGCTAATGTCCTTTTCTGTTATTGCTTATGAAAACAGCTGGAGCGATGCCCAGAGAGTACAAACGAAAAACTCAAAATGTGTTTCAACAAGGTAAGCTTCCTTTCCATGCAGCCATTCATATCCTGAAATCTAAATGACCCTATGCTCCAGAGAGGAAATAATATACGTTTTCAAATGTTAGGTTTGAAGGGAAATCAAATTTTCCTGTCCTTATCAAGACTTAGATTAATGTGTAGCGTCTGAGATGTCACAGAGCGACATCCTTTTGAATTTGAAAAGGCAAAAGTTCCCACAACTACAGCTTATGAGGCAGGGTGGGACTTGAGTCTAAAGAAGAAATAGAAAATACTGAGTTTTTAATAAATATATTCTCCAAATCTTTGAAACGCTAGACTGAAACACAAATGGTTATGGAATCACAATAAAATAAAGAAGCTCCCAGGCAGTTGAAGCTTCTAAAAAGAAACTAATCTAAGATCGGTTACATAACAATCAACAAGGCATTATCTGCTTCCTCTTCTGCCTGCTACGTACATACACATATGACCGCTGCTTGCCAGTGTGGAGCATTCTCAGAGACTCTTCTCAGGCAACTTGATGAGAAAGACAGGTATTCAGAGGAAAGTTACCTACATAAGCTGAGTCACAGCGCTCTCGGTTGAGGCTTTAATTTACTGGTTGATTAAAGCAGCTTATGGTGTACCAAGTTTCATAGGATTTCTCACCTTTGGTTGATTCTCCCATGCTTTGTTCGAAGTCACCTCCCTGCACATATACTCCCTTCCCCCAGGATTTCCACTTCATCCCACTGTCTTCTCCACCTCCTTTCTTATGCCCCCCCTTTTCTTCCCCTTTCCCATAGCCCCTTTCCTGTTTGTTGTTCTTACCAGTATTTGCTCCAACCTGGATATTCATGATGTAAGAGAAAACATGATGTGTTTGTCTTTCTGAGCCCAGGTCACTTCAGTGCAATGCTTGCTAGTTCCCATCCTGTAAATTTCATTTTTCTTCCCAGCCATATAAATTCTGTTGTATATCAGCATATAATTTTACTATCGACTCATCTGTTAATTGTCACCTAGGCTGATTCCACTTTCCTGCCCTGGCAAAGCATAAAGCTTTTAATTTAATAGGATCACACACCCTCATCACTGCAACACCTCTCCCAGTTGGTGGCGCAGAGATGCTCCTCACAGGAGAATTCTTGCACGGTTGAACTACCTCGTGCTGCCAACTGAAACCTGCTGGAGGGCAAAGTCTGCCTTACACATCTTTGTATCCTAATAATTAACTTCAATGCCTTAGCTTAGAAAGTTATTAGTAAGTGTTTACCAGACAGAGCTCTGGGCAGGTAAGGTTTTGAACATTTGGTTTTATAGAGGAGATCAGCATGGTTAGCAGGTGTTGGAGATGGGGGGGGGGGCTCTGTTCACAGGACCGGTTGTGAGTGAGAGTGAAGGGCTAGAGTAGAGGCATAGACCATGAAGGAGACCCCAATGCAGTTCCTCGTCACCCAGCCAGTGCTAGAATACAGAAATCTTACGGTAGAAACTTAAATGGTCATCCAAATGGATTTTGCCCTTGTCTTTTTTCTCAGAATTTCCCTTGGTCCTTTTGAAATGTTGATACAAGTCATACAGTTCTGAAATGGAAGAGGGGCCTGAAGGCTCAGCATGCCGTCTTGGAAAATAGCCCAGACCCTAAATCCTTGAGGGTCTTTGGAAGCCTTTCAATACTCTTTACATTAGGGTTTTTTTTTTTTTTTCTTGCATGAGAGCGGAATTCCTTGTTCCACAGCCCCTGTCCTCTGGACAGGACAGACTTGAGTTAGACTGCTACAGCATCATCTAGACACTCAGTGCAGCTGGCCATCTGTCATTGCCTACGAGGTGCTGGTGGCTGAGAGGGCTTTATTCCACTGATTAGAGAACAAACAGCCTCCACAGGGTTTCTTCTTGGTTCCAAAGCCAGGGTCATTAAACTTACTGCCCTGTGTCTCTCTCCTCTTCCTATAATGTCCACATTACTATGTTTTCCCTCTTCTTCTTGAGAGTAAGTTCAAGTATCAGAGTTGATTCTTAGTGTATGCAGGGATGGACTGTGAAATTGCCATGAGATACTATGAGAAAAATAATAACGTATTAAAAAGTATGCTAAGGTTGTGCGGTGGTGGTGAACGCCTTTAATCCCAGCACTAGGGAGACAGAGGCAGGCAGGTCTCTGTGAGTTCGAGGCCAGGCTGGTCTACAAAGTTCCAGGACAACTAGGATTGTTACACAGAGAAACCCTGTCTCAAAAAACAACAACAACAACAACAACAACAAAAATATATACTGAGTGTTCTTTAAAAAACATTCTCAGATACAGAATATCTACATGGCCCAATATGAGAAAAGACTCAAGAGAAAAATGCAGTCCATTATCTATGAGTCAAACAGAAGAGGGATACTTAATGAAGTTTTTCAGGAGCAGTGTGAACTGAAAAGGAAAAGGACCGAGGGTAAACTCAATGACCTTCGTGCAAAGCTGGCGTTGCTGCTGCAGAAGCTTCAGCTGGTGAGTGGAGTGTGAGGGGTAGGGATGGCTGGGGTTTCTGTCTGGGTTTCTCTCCAGTGCGCTTAGGTCACCCCCCCCCTTAGGTAAAGAGCGTAATGCAGTCCCTGCTGCTAATTATGCTACTAAAGTCTGGGAGGACTCAGATCAGGGCTCAAGAGCCCAGGAGCATTGCTGTGATAGATTGTTGGGGGACAGACAGACAGGCAGGCAGCAGACAACACAATGGTAAGGCTCTGAGGGGAGTTCAGACACTAACACTATGACAGAGAAGCAGTTTGCTGAGTTCTCTGAAGAGAGGAGTCAGGCCCACATCGCTGAGCTGGACCACTAATATATGCCCTTTCATAAAGACCCACTTCTCCAGGCTAGAAATCTAGGATCCCGAAAGTCTGTTAGTTAGTTAGTTAGTTAGTTAGTTAGTTAGTTAGTTACTGACAATACTTTCAGTAGAGTGTCTGTCTATATCTGTGCGGGGAAGGGCTGCTGCTGCTGCTACACTGAGCAGCAATCTGGTCTGGATAACCATATTCAATCAGAAGTCAATTAGCTTTTAAAACGTAGATTAGACGGTTTAAATATTTCTCTACTTCTAGAATCTGCTTGAGCTATTAGTTGCTAGTTGTCTTCGCTGTGATAAAATACTTGGATGAAATGAGCTGTGGAGAGAGGAGTGTGTTTGATTTGCACTGCAAGGATGGAGTGCATCATTGAAGTCAAGGCACAGGAGCTTGAAGCTGGGTCACATTGCATCCACAGTCAAGAACGGAAAGCAATGAATCCATGTTGTTGCTTAGGTCCCATTACCCACTTACTTTCCCAGACTCACAGTGGGAGAGTCTGCCCACCTCATTTAACAGTCAAGGCAATCCTCCACGGGCGTGCCCAAAGACCTGTTTCCTAGGTAATTCTAGAATTCTACCAATCAGCTTCTCAATGCCATGTGTCCAGTAGGCAAAAATTTCTGACATTTTAGAAAGTGAGATATTTCAATGCAGTTTTATCTTCATATATAAATAAAAATCAATCCTCTTAATTCCAGAGGGAGAAGTTAAATCAAAACAAGAATGAAGAGACATCATAAATGTGAATTATTGACAGTTTGTTTTGTATGCTTCCATGATGAATTGAAGTAATGAGGGTTGGTCCAACTCCTCTTATTGGCATATGTTCACTGTACATAGGGACTCGTTTTATAAGAACATTGTCTTTCAAGTATATTGTGCCCCTTTCCCACATCCCTCTAGGACTGTAAGTGGTCCAGCTTCTATGTAGCACATAGAAATCTTGGCTATATCAAAAATTTAAATACAGTAGAGAAGGTTGTAAAGGCTTTCTCTGGATTCTGGAAATAAATGGAGAAATCTAAGCCAACAATGAGTTCAAGGGGCGTATGGCATTTGGCCTTAGATATCAGTTGTGAGATAGGTCGTCCTGACCAGTGCAGTGGGAGGAGGCAGAACTGAGACCCTATAGAGAACATGGAGGACTGAGAATCACTTTGTCCTTGAAGGTGGTAAGGAAATTCACCATATGTCACTGCAGAGTAGGGGGAACATGGACTTGAATCCAGACTGCATGGGTTTATGTCCAGGTTGTGAACATTGTGAAGTGGGAGTTCGTCTTCTCTGATATATTCATCTTCAGCTTTTGTAGGAATTCCTTCTATATCAAGTACAAAAATGAGACAGAAAATACTTCCTTTTAATTTTTAGTATACTGCCAGAAGAGGAACCCCTCTTAATTTTGATGATCTGGTAAATGATTAAAAAGCTACATCATCAGAGAGCAAAAAGATAATTGATGCTAAATAGTTTCACATTATAGTAATTGTATTTGTGCTTCAGTCAACAACAACACTTCAGCCAGTTCTTGAAAGTGGAAAAATCCTGACTTCCACTAAAGAAGAAAACATTATTCAAATCCTTAACCACTTGTGGGCATAAAACGAGATTAAATGAGAGAAAACATTTGCAAAGGTTAAGAGCATCAATCAGACATAATGTGGGG
This sequence comes from Alexandromys fortis, assembly GCF_014885135.2. Lineage (NCBI taxonomy): Eukaryota > Metazoa > Chordata > Mammalia > Rodentia > Cricetidae > Alexandromys > Alexandromys fortis. Next base: position 33,906,034 of record NW_026067944.1, read on the forward strand.
CTGTAAACACATGACTCACCAAGATGTCTGTGGGAGGCTGCCAGGATGACAGGGAAAACAGGGGAGCATCTCCCACTGGAGTGACTGTGGCTTCTCTCTTCCAGGGTGGTCCAGCGGGAGGCCTCGAGCAGATTGATGCTTACTTAGAAGCTTTGCTTAAAGAAGATCATCTGACCACTTTAAACGGAAGAGCTCCAGAGTCAGGGAGAGCTGAAGATACAGAAGCGTGAAAGGATGCCTCAAAAGTCAGGAAAAGTGTTTCTTTTTAAAATTGCTGATAAGAAAGTCGGAGAAGCCTTTTACAGAGCATTCCCTTCTTATTGCTATTGTAATATTTAGACCAGCTCTTCAGAGGTTTGTGTGTTTTGAGACAGGGACTGATTGCCACTCAGGGTTTCCCTCGTGCGGTTTCCTAACTTCTCATTCTATCAGCAGTCTTTCCTAGAGCTGTCTGCTTCCCTCTGAGCTCTAGAGAAACTGTCACTTAAGTTTAAATTTTGCTTTAATTGGATTTTGATATGCTTTTATGCTAATTTCATTATTTAGGTAGAGTAAAAGTTTAGTTCTTATATGCATAATGTGCACATATTGTAGTGTGTAAGGATTGGATTTTTACATGTGTATGTATGTACAGAAGGGTTTTACACTTTACTCACTGGTTGCTTTGTTTGATTAGAAATGTCTGTGACTTTGGAAAGCACAAGAAGGCATTAAACACCCGTTTGTGGAATTGTGTCTTCATTTTTGTGGTGCGCCTCTTACAGCATTTGGAACATGTGAGGGGCCCATAGTGAGAAGCCGTCATCTGATTTGTGTCGTAAGCTGTTGTTTAGTCTTCTCAAGAGGTCTGCTCCTGCCGGTCTTCCTACTAAAATTCTACACTGATGTGTTTTATCAATCACTGGTGAGTCTGTTACCGTTCAGTGTTTAGTTGTCAAATATCAGAAAGTAAATATTTTTGGTTAAAGGAACTTTTGATGTTAAATCTTCATTGTCATCTTGACTATATTTGAAACTACCTAGCAAAGACACCTCTGAATTTGCCAGAGTAGATACTATCTATTAGAGAGGTTTAATTGAAGGAAGGCCTGCCTTGAATGTTGGTGGCACCATCCCAGAGTAGGGTCCCAAGTTGACTGAACCAGGACAGATGCAGCCAGCTGAACAAGAACACTCATAGGCCTCTGCTTCCTGGTTGTTATCTAGCACGTTGAACTGTGCCCCCTCCAAACCATGAGCCAAAGCAGACCCTTTATTCCTTATGGTAGTTTTGTCAAATATTTTGTCAGGGCAATGATGCTTCTGTGGAGGTAGCAGCAATCAGAAAGAGTTTATCCTATCACTTGCTAACTTCACTGAAACATTACTTAGATTCTCATCTCAATTTCCCCACCTATAAACAGAAATGACAGTATCTTCCTCTTCTCAGTAGAAGTTTTCTCTATTAGGTCCATTTGTGTCACTCAGAACTGTAGAAATATGGTATAGCCAATGACACTATGAGCAATACACTCAATAAAATATTCCCTCTGACTTTCACAGCAAACTACCTCTACACAGCTGTAAGCACAGTGTCTTCCGTTAGTGGGAAGAGATTTTTTTTTCTTAAAACTGTATAGTATCTCACTAGCTTCTGCATCTTATTTAGCCTGTAGCTGTAAGAGGTTTAGAGTCACTTTCTGAGAACACAAGAGTCTTCCTTGCTTTTCTATTGCTTTGACAAAGCACCATGACCAAAGTAACTTACGAAAGAAAGTTTAATTAGGATTATAGTTCCAGAGGATTAGAGTCCATGCTGGTAGAGCAAAATCATGGTGGCAGGAACAGTTTGAGAGCTTACATCTTAGTCCATCACACACTGGGAATGGTGAAAGTCTTTTGAAATTTCAAAAGCCTACTTCCAGTAGTTTCCATCCTCCCTCAGGACCACACCTAATCCTTCTTAAATAGTTCTGTTAACTTGGGACCACACCTCCAAATACATGAATCTATAGAAGCTGTTCTTATCCAAAACAACAGATTGTGTTACCTCAGTTTTAGTGACGAGTGACAGACTAAATCGAGAGATAATTTATGTAGAAACCAACCTGAGCAAAAGGCTGTGTTCTAAGAATCATGTCGGAGGGTCAACACATTCGTGGCTGCTGATCAGACAGCAACTCCTGCAAAGAGACCTGTGAATGGCCCAGAACATTTAAGATGCAATACCTGCCTAGCCTGTGAACACTGCATGAAATCAATGCATTTTGGGTCTGTAAGGTCTGAAACAAAGGCCAATCGACAAGATCAAGTTTATAATGCCTTCGCCATGACCCTTTGGTTTTCATTTGGCTTTAATTCTTTACTTTCCCTCATTTACGCCTTATTAACCTCAGGTAAAACCTATGCTCTGCTAGCCACACCAGCCTTCACACAACCCACAGCTTGTAGGTGAGTCAGTCATTTAAATACATTTAGCATTGGTGACATGCAAATAATTGGGAAATCGCCTCTCCACCCTTGGAAATGCTCTGCATGTAGAGAGTTATTCTGAACCAAATTAAATCTCGGCATGGAATTCTAATGCTATCGTTTAAATAAATCTAATAAGTGCAAATTGATTTACAAAGACTATTTGCAAAGTATGTAATGCGTTGGTGACATTTTAACCAAAAGGCAAAGTGTAGGAATTTGCTTTTAAGTGTGATTATAGCTACATTGGCAGATACAGTCAATACAAATCAGCTAATGTGTTGTCCAGTCTCAAAAAAGACAGACTACTTTGCATTTCCCTTTTTAATCTAAACAATTTAGCAAAAAAAAAACAATTTAGTTTTTGATTGGGATACATTTTAGTTTATAAAGATTGCTGTTTGGCTAGTTACTCATTCTTGAGAATTGACAAAAATACCTAATGATTTCAAGAAAAAGAAAAACAAATCTAAGAAGGATACAAACCATGAAAACGAAGACCAAAGAAGAAACAACGTGACATCAGAGGCTCAAGTTCTGCCCATTTTTTCCATGTGTGCTGTCTTACCTACAGAGATGCATATAATTAAAAATGTACAGATGCCAGATTGAATCAAAGGAAGGGGTGCGGTGGGAGGGACACCACTAACAGAAAATTCAGTGAGTCTTGAGGGCCATGCCAGTGATAAAATAAAGAGACAAGTAACTGAATAAAGTTAGAAGTGATAGGCTGTCATTAGGATAGATGGAATTCAGCTCGCACTTCTGATCATTTTCCAAAAGCCAAGAGTCAGGTGACCTGAAGGAACTCAGAAACTCAAGAACTAGGAATAGTTAAAGCCATGTGAAGTCAGCATCTGTTTTCTAGAGGGCTTTCCTGTCTTCTGGGTTTCATTATCAAGCATGAGTTAAAGGCTGCTCACATAGGACTGTGGGATCTTCTTTATACACTTGACTTCAGGTGGCTGCAAGCCTGAATCAGTGAGAAAAGAGGCACCTTCTGCTTCTATCCTTAGCCCCAATGTAGTTTCCAGATAGATAAACCCATTGGCATGTCTCTGTTTCCTCTGACTAGATATGTATCTCTCACGTCTCGGTCCCCCCAGCAGCTACTATTCCTCTGTACCTGCTCTAAGTGACACAATTGCAGAGCAGAAGGCTGTTGCTATAGACAGCAGGCAGCATCCGGGCTCTCACAGAGCCCCTGAGATTAGATGATGAGATCACCAAGCTCTACAGTGTCGTGTCAGAGGTGTGGATGTCGCGTCCCATGCCAACAATGTTGTTATTGGCTTAATGTGTGTGAAAGTGTAAAGGCAGGAACAATGTGTGAAGAAGCAGGCTGGGCAGGAACAAGGATCTGCTGTCTAAATGAAGCCTGTTTGTGAGGAAGCAGGAATAGATGATGGCTGGGCATGCATGCCATTGATGAGAGAGCTCTTTCCAGTGTCCATCGCAGGAATGGCTGAGCTTGGTTCAAGAGGCTTGAAAATTTCATTGCTATTCATGACTTAACCATGGGGATTTTAGGTTTGCTTATAAAACATGTGCTCTTACACAGTCAGGACAGTCATAAATGCCCTGGGGTATGTCAGTGTCAAACAGGGTTATAAAATAGGAGGGATTGCCCATTATCAAGTGACACTCACAAATGTTATGTTATTTGACACAGAGAAATAAAAAGGCATATGTTTATTTAGGTAAATCCATATACGATCAGCTGTCCATTATTTCTGGGGACTTAGGATTTCTATGGAACTATGTTGTGGTGTTCTTAAGTGTCCTGGAAAGGTATCATTCAAAATGCACTTCATGAATTCCTGCTTATTCAAATTGCTGGCAAAACTTTGTACTGAAGCTAAGCAAGTCTATCAGAATAGTACTTAAAGTAAAAGCAAATACATCTTGAAGTTTAGAGACTAATTTTTTATTTATTCATTTATTAAAGATTTCTGTCTCTTCCCCACCACCACCTCCCATTTCCCTCGCCCTCCCCCAATCAAGTCCCCCTCCCTCGTCAGCCCAAAGAGCAATCAGGGTTCCCTGCCCTGTGGGAAATCCAAGGACCATCCACCTCCATCCAGGTCTAGTAAGGTGAGCATCCAAACTGCCTAGGCTCCCACAAAGCCAGTACGTGCAGTAGGATCAAAACCCCATTGCCATTGTTCTTGAGTTCTCAGTAGTCCTCATTGTCCGCTATGATCAGTGAGTCCGGTTTTATCCCAGGCCTTTTCAGACCCAGGCCAGCTGGCCTTGGTGAGTTCCCGATAGAACATCCCCATTGTCTCATTGTGTGGGTGCACCCCTCGCGGGTCCTGAGTTCCTTGCTCGTGCTCTCTCTCCTTCTGCTCCTGATTTGGACCTTGAGATTTCAGTCCGGTGCTCCAATGTGGGTCTCTGTCTCCTTTCATCGCCTGATGGAGGTTAATATTCAGGAGGATGCCTATATTATTTTCTTTGGGTTCTCCTTCTTATTTAGCTTCTCTAGGATCACTAATTATAGGCTCAATGTCCTTTATTTATGGCTAGAAACCAAATATGAGTGAGTACATCCCATGTTCCTCTTTTTGGGTCTGGCTTACCTCACTCAGTGTATATTCGAGATCAGGTAAGTGATGTTTGTGAGGCAATATATGTTACTTTATTTAATCAATATATATATATATATATTTGTATGTAATACTTTATATGTAGACTATACCATTACAATTCTTTTTGAAAATTGTAAATTATATGTATTCAATGGCTATGTATATGTGTGAGTACATGCACACCACAGCCTGCTTGTGGAGGTCTTACAACCTGCAGAAGTTGTTTCTCTCTTTGCCTTGTGGGTCATAGTTTAAACTCAAGTCAACAGGTTTGGTGGCTAGCACCTTTCCTGACTGAGGCATCTCACCAGCCCTATATAATCGACAATTCTCATTTGTCAATTATACCTTAATAAAACAACTACTTTTGGAGTACTTGATGTCTCTTTGACATGTGAGTATATTGTATGATTAACAAATTCTACCATCACAAGGATTATGGGACCTATTTTACTGCAGTAACCTTGGCAACCACACTTGAGGTCTGCAGGGGGCATCACTGAGCAGGATCCACAGATGCTTTTCTTTGGAAGGCGTCAGTGTGCTCCTGTTGAGTACATGCTAGCTGAGCTTAGAGTGTCCACAGGGATGGAGTACAGCAGACATCCTATGGCCATTCCCTGCAGACCTTCATCTGTATCAGGATGACACGCAGGGCTGACAGGTGCCTGAACTTCCCTGACTCCTTTCTTGTTTCCTTTTAGAGTATACCTTGTCTGAATGAAATCCCTACCATTTTTTAGAGTGCACATAATCCCCAGCTGTCCTAAACTTCAGGACATTAATAGGGTTACAAGCGTCTGTCTGCACTTGTGCTTAATAAGCTCCGTCTCCTCTCATTTCCTGGTTCACTCGCAGGTCTGTGAGCCTCACAGATCAGAGCCTTTACAACTTCACTAAACTGAGATGTGGAAACCCTTTGAGAAAGCTGTTTGGCTGGACAGATAGGCCTTACACTCTTTCCGCCAAGTGCGGCTGGCTGCAGGGAAACCTGTGTGTTTCTACCCCAGCAGTGAATCACAGGCGCCTCTGCTCTTACAGCTGCCAAACCTGGAGTTTAATGCCCTTCTCCTGCCACCATATGCGTCTTCATATAGCAGGACCATGGGGTACTTAATGTAGGCCTGACATGTCTGCACATTGCACAATTAACTTGTCCCATCATCCTAAAGACTTTCAGAACCTGTTTTACTGCAACAGCCTTGACAGCCACACCTCAGGCCTACTGCGGGTGTCATTGAGCAGGACCCACAGACAATTTCCTTTGGAAGACAGGAGTGTGTTGATGTTTAGGAACCTTCTTATCCTTGCCTTATGCATAGATTAACACATTTTTTATTAACTCTGAGTCACCAATCACACCTCCGTGTTGCATTAAGAAAAAAAATCAAGGCACCGCCCCTTTGTGTCCTTTAACTAAGAGTGATTTAAATTCTTGACTTTGCACTTCCTGTGTCTTTTGTCCTATGTCTGCCTGTTGTGTGAGTTTGAGTCTATGCTTACCTGAAGGCTATCACATGAGTCTGTCCCTTTCCCTGTGTGTCTGTCTGCTTGTGCTTACTTCTGTCCCTTACAAAGAGTTTCGCTCTGTCTTTATTGAGAATCACAGAAAGCACTAGGTGAGGACAGAATGAGATACTGTATAGAAAATCTTTAACAGAGCGTTCTGAGGGATTAAGTCACTAGAGCCAAGTAATCAAGATAACAGGCAGTACTAAAACATCACTGTTTATTAAGCAATATCCAAATGTTATGTTCAAAATTTATGGTAGATATCATTTTAAAAGATTGCTTTCAATTCCTGTCTTGTCTGCTTCCAGCAAATGATTATCAGAGCCCACAGGCATTGTTCTGGGACAGGGGCATGGAAGAGTACATAATTTAAGACTCCAGCTACACAGTAGCTTAGGTTGTAAATGTTGGTTACATGGGAAATCCAGCGTAAGTGTGGTTGGTTGTTACATTGTTCTCTTAAAGCCAACTTAAACATAGAATCTGAGTTCTCAGTAGAATAGCAGTCCTTAGTCTTAAGTGACCTCGATGTGTAGTATTAACTCTGGCTGTGTGGTCCAGAAGAAGTCCAGTTTCTTAGAATGTAAGAAACTTTTTTTTTAATCAAAATGTGTTGCCACCGTTATAGTTCATACCTCCCCAACAAGTGGAATCTTTATCTGGTTTAGAAGTAAACAAGAGAATCCAGAAAATTTGCCTGGATGTACTCTTGTAAGTCTTTTTTTAATAGTGTAATATTTAACCTTTGAGTTCTAAACTGTATAGGCCAACAAGTAGAAAAACAGAGATGGGCCTCTTGATTTCATTCTTTTAAATTATGTCACTCTATAGGCTGGTCTAGGTGGGAAAGATGGCTGGGTGAATAGTTCAGTTTTACCCAGGTAAGGCAGGAAATGGTAGAAAGATCACACCCATTATTTAGGGGTGATCAAGTGGCATTAAATCAGGTAGACATGACTCTCTGTGCTGTTAAGCAATTTATAATGTGTTTATGGAGAAAAGTTTATGTCCAGATGAAAACACAAAAATAACAATGAAGTTGTAATGTAAGCCACCAGAGGACTGTTTTGTCCATGACACATTACTAGAATCAGAAGAGGCAACACGGGCTAAGTCACGGAGCTTTCTGGAGAAGGCACGGCACGTTCAGATCGTTAAAGAAGTCAATAACTAACAGAAGCTAACACTCAATAATTTTATGCCAGTAAAGGGATTTGGCATTTTATATTCATTTACTATCTCATAGACTCTTCTTAATCACATTGCAGAATGAGCTCTATTTTGGGGACTTTCCTTTTACATGTGAGGAATCTGAAGCACAGAGAGACTATATGATGCCTAAAATTCCATAGCAGAATTGCAAAGTGAATGCACTGACTCTAGGTGTTGCACCTTGAACTGGTACAGTATTGCATCTTTACCAAAAGAGGTAAAAAAGAGCAGCTCACGCCAGAGTCCACGGTGTGAGAGAGCATGGGTGTGGGGAATGGATAGACAGGATTTGCTGCTGGAGGTTAACTGAGGGCATTGACTGCAGGCATCCTGACACAGGCAACTGGGTTACATAGGACTGGATTTGCATCACATTCTGGAGCTGCTCAGCATCCTGAGATGTGAGCAGTGACTGCCTAGAAAGTCTTAGAACAGAGATTCAGCCTTTGACCCCCCAGATTTATGATACCCTCTGCACATGGGGTTGTCTAGAGTATCATCACTGGGTCTTCAGGCAGATCAGAGACTGTCTAAATTTCACCAAATGCATGAAGAGAAGAACAAGACTATATTTCATGGGCAAACATGGAGGGGTAAAACAGACTAATTAGGACTCAGGAACTGGGGGGAGAGGGCAAAGAAATGAATCTGTATGAGTTTAAGTTCCTTGTCTCATAAAATTATTATTAGGCTTTCAGAGGTTTACTTGGTTTTGCTGTTAGTTTTTGTGCACATGCATGCATGTGTATGTATGTTTGAGAAAAGGTCCTACTCAATAGCTCCAGGCTGGCCTGGAGCTTACTCTGTAGCCTGGGATAGCCTTGAACTCATGGCAATGTTCTGATCTCAGTTCCTGGATGCTTGGGTTACAGGCATGTACCACCACAAACAGGTTGACCTTCCGAAGTTTTACTGAGATCGATAGATGGCTTTCCTAAATGTGTGGTTCCAAGGCTAAAACGACAAGTAGAGCTACAGTTTAACCAGACAAGATAAACTAATTCTCAGGTGGTTTTACATTAGAAACTGTGTGCAAGTTCAGTGAATTAGGAGTGAGATAATGGGCGAACACTAAGATGTGTGGGCATGTAACCTGCAGAAAGAAAACATGACAGTAGCAAAGTGACAGGTAAGGGGACTTGGAAATGTGGTGTGAAGTCTCAGCAATCCTCCTGCCTCAGTCTCCAGGGTGTTCGGATTACTAGCATGCATCTCACACTTGACTCCTTTCTATTTTAGAATAAATCCTATGATATACTTCTTCCTAAGATAAGTCACAGCCCCATAAGGGGGCAATGGAAGCAAGACCTTGAGCAGAATTAGGATTTCTGGGCTGCTGTCCTAGTTCTGATCTTTACTTGCTGTGTGTCATCTTAACAATGCCATTAACTTCTCTGCATCTCAGATTTTTTATTTCCAAAACTGGGACAACACGACCTATGTTGACTACATTATCATTGAGCTCATGTGACGTCATGCCGGTGAATGATCTTTGAATAAAAAGTGTATATACAGAATGCAGATGACCGACCTCAGCATGTTGGGTCTGACTGATGTGCTGAGAACCTTGCTTCCTGTTGGGCTGACCTGTATTCCCCCAAGGAAAGGATGCTCCTCTAGGTTCGGGGGTTGCTTTCCAACTTTTCTCAGCTTTCACCTATCCCCACGCTCTCTTGTGTTATTTTGGATGACATTTTCAGTTTGGGGTGGTTGCCAGTCACAGGATGAAACTAATGAAATGAGAATCAGCTTAGAGTTTTGACTGTCACCTCAGTCTAAGCCCAGACGCATGAATTGGAGTCTCAGCTGTATTTGAAATTCAGAAGTGACCTTTGATTATCTGCCTTCCTTAGTGGCCATTGTATAGGAGCCCTGGAAAGGTGAAAGCAGGCAACTTGCTCTCGTCCTGTATCACAGTTGCTAATAAATATGAACCCCTGGGTACCCTGCCACCTACAGCACTGTGTGGCATTGTTTGGTCTGTATGGTGACCACAATTAGTGTTTCTCTTCATACAATGCAATCCCTGGAAACAACCACCCGCTATGAATTACAGACTGATTAGTCACAGTCTTTGGGGTAAAGACCAAGGCTTCTTTCTTCAGAACCCCTGGCATGGGAACTCTCAAACATCTGTAGGTATCTATAAAACACCATGTTTGCCTAGAATCTTATAATTTATAAAGAATTTTCATATATAACATCAGTTGTTAACATTCCGATTGGGGCTTTGACAGGATTTTTCCTATAAAAGATGTCAACTTTACTAGACAACATACACTAAAACAAAAACTTTTATAATGCAAATATTGAAACAAAATTTATTGAAGCTATGCTGCTTAATTCTGACCACATATTCTAGGACATAATTTCCACTTCAGAACAACTGACTCGAGAAAAAGCTTTGATTTTTTTAAAAAACTATCCAGGTTGCTTGGATGCACAGACCAGTGTGGTACCACCATTACCTTACAAATACTAGATGAAGTGGTAAAAGACTGGTTCTAGGCCCATTTCCTACCTGTAAAGAGCTGAGGAAGATATGTCAAAGGGGATTCTGGAGATAGATAGATAGATAGATAGATAGATAGATAGATAGATAGATAGATAGACAGACAATAGATAGATGATAGATAGATAGATATGATGTTTATTTATTCAACTATAGATTGACAAACAAGTAATCTAATACAGAAAGTCATTTTACTTTCAGACTGTCTCAGGTACTTTCCTTGTTGCCATGACAAAATACATGACAAAATCAAGTTAAGGAAAGAAAGATTTATTTTGGCACATATTTTGAGGGTCATGGGGGCAGAAGTTAGGTTGCATTACATCTGTAGTCAAGAAGCCTAGATAGAGTAGGAAGGGTCTTGGACCTTCCCCAAAACAATGTGCCTTACCCTCTCTGGAGAGTGGATGGGGAGATTGGGTTTGTGGGGGGGACTAAGTGGAGGGAATGGGAAGAGAGGAGGGAGTGGGAACTTGGATTGGTATCCATAATGAAAAAGGATAGTTTGTTTTCTTTTTTTAAAAAAATAAAATAATTTTTTTAAAAAAGAAGTTCAGAGTGAATGCTTCTCCTCACTCAGTTCACTTTTTTTTTTTAATTCAGTCCAGAACCCCACACCCTGGAATGATGCCACCAATATTTGTGGTTGGCCTTCCCACCTTGCTAGGCCTCCTTAGCCTCCTTATTCCCCAGGGAAAGATGAGTGCACTATGCACTCCTTCTGCAGCCTTATGAAGCAGGACAATCAGATACAATAGGGAGTCAAGTCAAAGCAGAAGCTCAGTTTATTACTGTGAGCTTCAGCTTATATAGGTTAAGTGACAGGGTGTGATGTGGGAGTACCTCCAGCCAATGAGAGACATCAAAGCTCTCCCTCTGGCTGGAAAGCTGTCTACCTAGTTTCTGATGTCTCATCCTCACTTGGTTTCCTCAAACTCGAGCCAGACTTTTCTCTGTCCTACAGGTCTTGAGGTACACAGGCCCTGAGATAATTTTGGCCCAACACCACCTCAATTAAAGCTAACTTAGATGATCTTTCACGGGCATGCCCGATGGCTCATCTCTAGGTTGATTCTAAGTAATGTCAAGTTGACAATAGTAATCATCACCCAGACCTAGAGGAAACATAGCCTTAAAGTTGGAAGGAGAGCCACCCCATCATCTATTCTGTATTTCATATGTCTCGGGTCACCCTTTTTGGTCATCAATGGATAAGGATCCAGGATTGTTATGATGGAAGTAAGTCACTTTAAAGAAACAGACTGACTGAATTAAGGCACAGCTTTTTTTTTTTAATCTCATCTGCTATGGATTTTAAGAGACAGATGTTTGAAATAGCAAACAAGTTTGATACCAAAGATAGTTTTGTGTGAAAAGTTGCTGCCATTGCAAGCTATGCTCTTTAGAATGTGGCTCTTTCAGAAGTGATCAGATTTGGACTCTGGTGTCTCCTTTCCCAAGATCAAAAGAGACTGACAGCAGACTGCTCCTGAGCTGACTGCGTTCTGGTCAGGGCTTCCTGATGTCAAGGAAACCTATCCATCATCAAGCGCTTGTCTGGGAAGCAAGGGAAGCCCTTTGTCTCAGAACCCCTGAACTGTGTATGGTCATGGTCAAGTCAAGAGCAGCCATGTCTGATCTGCATAAAGATCACATTATCAAATCAATTTCCCAAGTCAGCAGTGCATTCTCATCTTACTGAGGTGACTCTCCTTGGGCACGGCAGCAATCTTGCTTCTCTTAATACTGGCATCTGTGGGTGAAAATAGGCTACGTCATGACCCTCAACACATCTCTCTTCCAGAACTTTTTAATTTCACAAGGGGGATTAGTGTGTATTTGACATGATTAGGGTGGCCCTTGTTTTGTTTTTTTCTTCTTTCTTTGACATTTCCAAATGTGAGCTCCTTGTCACTGGCAATTGCTGTTGTGTCATAGGATGTGCATAAACAAGTCACCTGGGCATCTTTATTTTTCAAAAATTGAAAAATAATTTGTAGTTAGCATACAAAATGATGGGCTTCACTGTGACATTTTTCACGCATGTGTATCATTGCACTTGGCTCCTAGCCACTCCCTTTGAGTTTATCCTGATCATTGGCATAACCACTCTCAGGCACTCGGGGAGATATTTCAACCCCTCTGGTTTGTACTGACCCATCACAGCTAGTAAAATGTCACTAAGATATGTCATCTACAAAAGAAAGAAAATGTCTGAGTACCTTCAGGTTAGAGTGAAATTTCAGGACCTTTGCACAGACTCATAGAGATGAACACGGTTGGTGCTGTGGGAGGAAATGGCTTTTAGGGGATTGAAAGTTTGGAGAATTTGTGCTAGAAGTGGACATTTTAGCTTCCTGAGCTAGAGAGTCAAGAGACTAAGCAGGATTTGTCATTAGTTACTATAACAACAACACAAAGAAAGGCCAATGTTTGTTTCGTTATTGTCTTATGTGGGAACTGGAAATTGAACCCAAAGCTCTGTGCACATTAAGCAATAGTTCTACTACGGAGTTTTGCTCCCAGCCTCCATGAACTTAATTTTGCTAGGTTACAAGATGTCATAATTCTTGATCAATAGATAAAATGGCCTAATATGTGCAAAGCACAATACCTAGCCGCCTATAGACCTTGAGTGCTCCATAGCAGGAGAATTATCAGTCACTGTGAACAATATAGTACAATTACTGCTAATACTAGTTTGGAGTGTCTGCTATCTGAAAATGAAGAAGTATTTTTAGATTGGAAATTCTGTTCCTTCGATAAATATTACTAATTTAAAATTTTTCATAGCTACAGCATCAAAATATATTACCATTTCAACATCTATTTTAGGAGTCGCGGGCAAAGAGAGAGAAAGACAGCAATGGTGGGACCATCATGGACACATTGGGTGATCTCCACAGTGAAATTTCAAGGGGGTGCAAAATAGGATTCTTTTAGCCTTCCATACAAGTGAATGGCCCTGGAGAGGGAAGAGGATGGTGAGCCAAAATCAAGAACAGACTATGCACCAAAAGGTGATTGTGGAGTCTCAGCCAAAGATTGAGGTGAAGACTATGACCCCAACCAGTGAGATTGGGACAGCAGAGACACACCAGGTCATAGAGCAGTAGCTGAGACCATCAAAGACACACCAGGTCATACATAGAAGAGTAGCTGGGACCAGTGGAGGCACACCTGGTCATAGAGGAGTAGCTGGGACCAAGGGAGACACACTAGGTCATAGAGGAGTAGCTGGGACCAGCAGAGACATACCAGGTCATAGAGGAGTAGATGAGAACATTTAATTGAGAAGTTCTAGTTGGTGGGTACTCAAGGCTAAGTCAATGATTAGACAAGTACAAGGCTGAAGATTCTGCAAACGACAAACTAAATGCTCACAAAAGGCAGGGGGCAAATGGAGAAAATGAGAATGAACACCTCCCATGAAGCCAGATGACACCAGGGTGGCGTGTGGGAGAGCTCCCTGGAACCACCGCTTTGGTTTTAAAGTCTCCCTGAAACTAAGTAGTAGAGTGTACCCAGCCCAGATTAATTCTGTGTGTGTGTGTGTGTGTGTGTGTGTGTGTGTGTGTGTGTGTATGCGTGGAGTGCTCTCATGCCATAGTGAGCAAGCAGAGGTCAGAGGACAGTCTGTAAGTGTTAGCTCCTTTGCACTGTACTTAGGTCCTCAGACTTGGTGCTAAGTGCCTTTAACCACCAAGCCACCAAGCTATTTTGCTCGTTGCCCAACCTACCTCTCTTTATATAGCACTTTCTTCTCACAAATAGCTCACACCAGAAACCTAGCACAGCACACTGCATCAAATATGTCCCATTAAGTCATATTTGTGCCCTCTTAAAAAGAGGATTCAAACAGTAGCCAGTTCTGAGGACAATGCTGGATGCCACAAAGAACAAAGCCCTTCAAGCAAGGCTGACTGGGCTTAAATGGTGTAGCTGCCTGCATTTCAGCTTTGTTACTTTAGCTCCTTTATTTAACTTTTCTGAAAGTGAATACTGTACTCTAAAAGAAGAACAATAAGGTGATCTGTCATAACAAGAGAATTAGAGATAATAAATGAAGTTGAAGAGCATATCCTGGAGACATAGACTTTTTCTTTTTTTTTTTAAAAAAAGTTATGGTGTCTCTTAACTATTGAAATAGATGAAATGCTTATTTTTATGTACAAAAGAGCTTTATCACTTACCTTATGCTTAAATGGTCATGACTATGGCAGGTCACAAATACCACCTGGAGACCCTACTGCACACCTTTGTGTTTTCAATTGGACAGATCTTTAGGACCTTGTTCTCACTTTTAAAAATTATATTAAGCTTATAAAGTCTTATTTTCCTTATGGCAGAAGGGAAAGTATAAACATATATGCTTATATGTTCCTTATAGATATAAAACATGTGCTTATAGCTTCCATATGTTTTAGAGATCATTAAAAAACAAATCCATATGCATGTATTTTTTTTCTTTAGTTTTCCAACACTTCTACAAAATGAAGCCTGACTGTTCCCTGTGAATCTGTCATGTTTCCACACACTGATCTCTTGTTTAACTCCACCTAGAACACATGCTGTCCTAAAGCCATGATAAATAAATCTGTAGACATGTTGGGATTAAAATTATATCGAATGTGCGTGCTCTAAAGCTTTCCTCTCCAGGGGCTTCCTAGAATGAGCTCCGGGGTAAAAGAATGAGGTACTCTCATATGAGATGTGGTGCGAAGGAGCTGTGGAAATTGCCGAACACGCAGGGGGGAGGTCCTTGCGGAGAAGCAGATGGAAGAAGGTTGTAGAGAAATCCTTGGACTGCTTCATCCCTGGGTATTGAAGAATCAGCCAGGTTCTCGTGTGCTGTACACGAGAGCTGCACCTCCAGCCCTATGGAAGCTGTCAGGTCCAAATCAGGACAAATGTTGGCAGTGGTGCCTCTTAGCATGCTGAAGTGCATGCTGGCCTCCAAGCTCGCTCAGTAACTGACTCCTCCCTGCTCTTCTCATATAACTTCTATCCCAAACTTCTCCAGCTCATGGGCTTCCCTTCCTCCAGCTTCCCATTCCTCTATAATCCAGCCTTTCTGTTCTCTTTTTGTCCCTTCTCTTGACTTTCTCTCCTCTTTGGTCTCTCTCTCTCTTCCTTCTTCTCTTCTCTTTAGTCTTTTGCTTGTCCACCTCCTCTCGTGTCCCAGTTCAGTCTGCTACTTTCTCTCCCCGCCATCTCTTCCCGATGTCTCTAACTATACTCTCCCTCATATCGACAGTAAAAACCTCCTCAACCGTATTTCAGAGTGATCATTTCTTCACTCTATACAAAGCATGGGTTCCCTAAACTCACACTTGCTCTAGAAATGCTAGTAAAGATCATTCATTATTATTAAGATAATTTTTGTTAGACTATCTTGGATGTATCACTATTCTTGGATGGAATGTGAGTTATAACTTTTCTAATTAGGCTTAATAAAGTCATGTAAATTCTCAGATGAATAAATCACAATTAAAAACTCACTTGAAAATGTAACGAGATGATAAAAATTTCCCAAATCTTAGGATATACATGGCTTAACATGGAGAGGGTGTTACAATGAAGTCTCTTGGACTGTCTTGAATGGCTTTGATGTTGTTTTTTTTTTTTAATTTTATGGTAGATGTAGGAACTTGTTGTCTTTTAAATTATTTACCTCTACATGATTCTGACTCAGGGAGTTAGTGAGCTTCCCTTAGTCTCAGGCCATAAACCTCAGACATCTTCCTCTAAACAACATAGGAGCTCCTATAGCTCAGCTAAAAAAAGCACAGGGTTAATAATGTTTTCTTGGATTATGCCACAGAAACATTTGACTATTTTATTTTATTTTTTATAGTTCCATCTGCAACCAACTTAACTTCCCAATGATGTTTATTTTCTTCTCTTGCCCTTGATGTATATGGATTAATTTGAGACTAGGTAGGGGCAAAGGCCCTTTAGGGGCCTGTTGATGGAGCAAGGCTCACTGTACTTTTGCTTCCTGCCAAAGTCATGTGTGGCAAGGTCAGAAATGGACTGACCAGGGTTCTGGGGGTAGAGGGCTGAGGCCAGGGCCTGGAGTTTGACAGTTTACCTGTAAAACTGGGGTCAGATGTTGCAGACACTGAGATGTGAAATGCTTTGCTTAATATACCAGCATGTATCTTGCAAACCAGAAACTAGAGAAACTCCAGCTGCTCTGAGCTCCTCCTAAACTTCTGTCTAATGACCTCATTTGAGGGGATATCAGAAGCTGTGATACTCATAAACTTGCTGGCTTGGGTCATCAGCCCTCACAGCCTTCTGACGGGTCCCCCTTGTTGGAGTCCCAGTGTTAAACTCTGGAAAAATTGCTAGTCCAGTTCAGACTAAGTTTTTTTTCCCTTAAGTTTCCATTTATTGTTAAGGTACAGAAATTTCACAATGCTGAGGCCATATGAGCTGCTACATTTTAACACTGCTTCTAATTTATCATAGAATCAGTTACCAAAGACGTTACATGTAGCTATATTGAAAAAGTATTTGGGAAATATGACAACAAGGATTTCTCTTTGTGGAGTTTGAAACAAAAGAGCAAGCAGCAAAAGTCATGTGTTGAAAGAGGTCTGGGTCATGAGGTCAGAGTGGGGAAGGGGATGAGAAACAGCTGCCGGATGCTAGATTCTAGATGCAGAATGCAGGATGCCTTCCTTTCAGGTCAAAAGCAAAAAAGGGACTTGGAAAGATGCTATTCAAGAAGGAGATGCTCAAGTCTTTGTGAACTGGTTCCCAAAGAATCTTCTCTCCTTGGAAGGTGAGAACAGTCACCTATTTTCCTCTCTGAACTTTTGCCTCTAACCTTCTACAGTGCTAAAACGAGCTATTGAAATACATTCTCCACGTCATGCACATTTTTTTGTTTTTGTTTTTGTTTTGTTTTGTTTACAAATTTTAATAGAGGACTGTAGGAAAGAAGATCTTAGCAGTGAAACTGTCTGATTACA
Organism: Alexandromys fortis; assembly: GCF_014885135.2. Classification (NCBI taxonomy): domain Eukaryota; kingdom Metazoa; phylum Chordata; class Mammalia; order Rodentia; family Cricetidae; genus Alexandromys; species Alexandromys fortis. The sequence goes on from NW_026067944.1 coordinate 33,923,295, forward strand.
GGGCAGGATGCAGAATCGGAGGAGGGCTTAAGAGAAAAGGGGCTGTTTCAAACTCAAAGGTCTCCTTACCTCGAATCAGCTTTGGGTGAAAATCAACCAGGTTGCTCATTTAGAAATTATCCCATGGGAAATATTTACACTCATCTCCTGGTTAGTCTTGCCCAGGGTGTCTGGAGCCCGGACTGGTGGCAGATGTTAAAATCACCAAGCCATTCTGCTTAATAATAAAATACAGAATGTTCTAAGGACAGTATTGCTTAATATAACTGTCACCGTGTCATCATGCATGAAAAGATATGATCATTAAAACAGAACACAGAGTGAGACATCGTCAAAATAAAAGGTTTATAAAGATACTCTGGAAGATCACGTTACAAATAAACCAGGTTTGGAGGGGGCGGGGCTTCTGTCATCCTCTAGTAAAACTCACTCAGTAACTGCCCAGGGCACCGTTGATCAGTCTGAAAGGCTTAGGAAGAGTGTCTAGCAGCAGCTGCATCCCTTTTTGAAGACTGTCTGCCGTCCTTCTTCCCCACAAATCATTAGACTGACTCCTTAAAGATGGTTGTAAGACATGTCCTGCCAGAGTTAAACATAGGATGTCTCAATTCATGGTAAGTGGATTTCAAGTCTCTCACGGAATTTATTCATTGTCTTAAACACAGCTCTGTGGGAGGTTAAGCAGGTGAAGTGGCAGCCAGCAGTAGGAAAAGCAAACGAAGAGGAGGTATTTAAAAAGAAAGTGTTGTGCTTTGTACCCGTGTACCAATTCCTTTGAGAGACCCTTTTAGCCAGACTCCCTATCCATCAGCAGAAATAATTTCTTACATTAAAGTTATTGATGGAATAAAGAGACCTAAGTCATAAAGCACAGCGATCAAATGCCAGCTGTGGCAAACTGTTTTTTGGAATGGTTTCTTACGTTGTTTCTGACAGTAAAAACAAAGTATCACACAAACAGGCTCTCCTCCTCAGAAAGATTGTACATTTCTCCATGGCTCATCGTGCAGACTCAGGATTGTTCACAAAAGCTTGAGACCCAAAACGAAGCCACGGCATTTAAAACCAAAACATTTAAAGCCTGTATTGTCTAGGAGGAAGGACACTTTATGTTTCACCTGCTGAGTAAACAGGTACCGGCATCACAAGTGTTTCACAGAGAACACAGCAGGCAGCTTGTTTTCTTGAGCTGCATCTAGATGAGAAAATAGCAAAGACATGGGCTTCATGCTACACGGAGCTGGCTGCCTTTCTGAAGCTTTCCTGTAGCCGAGCAGTTTTGTGCAGAGTTTGAAATATGAGGCTAATAGTAATGAAGTTATTTCTGTTTCCGCAGGAATGTTTTATCCCTTTTACACAGGTGAAGGGGGACCACCTAAGCACTCAACCCTTATACAACTTTCCTGAGATCGAATAATAGGACAAAATCTTAATAGACAAAGAGCCTCATACTTTTGATTTATATTTAAATTACGTGTTTAAAGGAAACACAATAATCTTAGGACTATAAGTTCAAAATAGTGACTGGGTTCTCTAAGAGGAATGCAGCACTATATACTTTCCCCAGGTGTGACAGTACGTACCTGTAAGCCCAGAATTTGGCAGGGAGAGGCAGAAGGAGAAATACTCAAGGTTGGCTGCAGCCATCCAGTATGAGACCTCATCTGAAAGCAAACAAAAACCAAAAACAATGAAAAATAACGAGACACTTGACATGTGCCTACCATTAACAACCGGTGCCTAGTCTTCCCCTTGAGAAGTACTGAGCAGTATTGATTCAGAAGTACTGGTCAGACAAGCACCAGGGAGCTCAGTGGTCAGGACTCAGCCCCGCCATAGCATTCCAGTGTTTCTTTGCATTGAGAAGTAATCAACTTTTTCCTAAAAGGCACTTTATCTCAGTTTGAGACAGATTATCTCGTTAAAGCAACAGCAAGCATCTGTTAATTAATAGCAGGGAAAAGAGAAGCATTCTCACAGAGATCAGGAGCAAGGCCAGGATGCTCCCCACAGCTGCTTCTCACCGTCACAACTGACGACACAGTTCGTGCTTCTAGACAAGAATATAGAATAGAAGGCACAAACTGAGAAGGAAGCACTAATATTGCCTTGGCTTTCAAGGGACATGATTGTGTCTATAGAAAAATCCAAAAGAACAGAAGAACAGACGTCTCCAGGAAATAAGAAATCACGAGGCATTTATGCCAGCATTGTAAGATTCAAAGTTAGTATACAAAAGTCAATCATTTCCTCTATACCACCAGTAAATGGCTATCTGAAATGAAAAACAGTAGCATTTTCATTTGTACCCTCAAATAAAATACTTATAAAATGTTAAACTCAGATGAAAGCTATCAAATAATAATTCTAGCAATGTATGTGGATATTGATACTATGCTTAAAAATATACTAGTCTTTGAGAATTGCATACACATATATTTTGGTTTTTATCACCCACCCCATTCCCTAACTCCTACTGGACTCAAGCTCTTCCTAGCTTCAAACCCCCTCCCACCTTTGTAATATTCCTGGTCCAATTTGTGCTGCCCATGTATTCAAGGGTGTGGGCAATCTATTAGAATGTGGTTAGTGACCAGAGGCCACACTCATAAAGAAAACTAACTCTTCCTATGCCAGTAGCCACTGACTGTCAATAACTCCACATGTCTGGGCCTGTGAGCACCTCCTCCATGCTAGGATGTTGCCTGGGTTGAGGTTGTGCAGGCAACCATAGTGGCTATGAGCACTTGAGTCCAGTGGTCCTGACATGTCCTAAAGACACTGCTCTACGGTGCTCCTCCCAGTCTTCTGACTCTTAAGATTCTTTCTGCCATGTCTTCTACAATGGTGCCTGATCCCCCAGGGAGGTAGTGTGGTACAGATGTCCTGTTTTGAGGACATAGTTCGAATGATCAGTAGACAGTTGAAGAAACCAGCAAAGAAGTTTAAATATTGATGTTAAAGTAGAAGAGACTATGTGAAGGGTGAAAGAGATCGAAATGAGGGACAGAGGGGACAATGAGGGAGGATAATAGAGGTCAGAAACAAAGAACTCCTATCACAGGTTCTTACTTATATGTGGTGTCTAGCTGTGTGTGTGTGTGTGTGTGTGTGTGTGTGAGTGTCTGTATTTGTGTCTCTACGTGTATTTTGTGTTTGATATATGTTTGAGTGTGTGTTTGTGTGTGTCTGTCTGTGTGTGTGTACATGCACATGTGTGATGTGAAAACAAAGGCAGACTATTTAAGAAAAGAAAGGAACCCAACAGGAGGGAGGGGGAGGAGTTAGGAGCAGACCTTAAATAAAAAATAAGGATATGCATGCATAAAAGACCATTATTTTTAGAAATATTAAATAAAAAGAAATAAAGGAATTAAATAAATGATGTGATACCCTGTGTTCTTTGAAAATGAATACTCACTATTGCTGAGAACCTATTTTTTTTTACTGGATTTTTGTTTTTTTGATAACCAATTTCTTGAGTTCTTTGTATATTTTGGAGATCAACCTCTGTCTGATGTGTGGTTGGTGAAGATCCTTTCCCATTTTGTAGGCTGCTGTTTTGTCTTGTTGACCAAGTCCTTTGCTTTACAGAAGCTTTTCAGTGTCAAGAGGTTTTTTTTATTAATTATTTCTCTCAGTGTCTGTGCTACTGGGGTTATATTTAGGAAATGGTCTTCTGTGCCAATGCATTCAAGTGTACTCCCCTCTTTCTCTTCTATGAGGTTCAGTGTGTTTGGTTTTATGTTCAGGTCTTTGATCCATTTGGATTTGAGTTTTGTGCATGGTGGTAGATATGGATCTATTTCCATTCTTCTACATGTTGATATCTAGTTATGCTACCACCATTTGTTAAATATTCTTTCCAGAACACCTGAAAACTCTGGAACAAAAGGAAGCAAACTCTTCCAGGAGGCCTAGAAGGGGGGAAACAATCAAATTGAGGGTTGAAATCAACAAAATAGAAACAAACAGAAAAAAACAATACAAAGAATCAATGAGCCCAGAAGTTGGTTCTTTGAGAATATCAACAAAATAGACAAAGCTTTATCCAAACTAACCAAATGACAGAGAAAAAATGTCCAAATTAACAAAATCAGAAACAAAAAGGGGGACACAACAGACATGCAGGAAATCCGGGAAATCATCAGGTAATATTTTGAACACCTGTACTCCACAAAATTGGAAAACTTAAAGGAAATGGAAAATTTCTGGATAAATATTATTTATCAAAGGTGAATCAAGACTAGATTAGCAAATTAAATAGAACTGTAACTTGTAAAGAAAGGGATGCATTTCATGTTGAGAGATGAAATGGAGAGAAAAGCCACAGACCACGAGAAGTGAGACTGTTTATATCAAGTAGGTTTGGTACCGGTAAAAGGGTAAGTAAATATTTTACTTCAGACTGAGAAAGCACAACTACAAAAGGTCCTTAAAAACTGGAAAATTTGGCATTCTAAAAAGCAGACTCTAACAGCAGAGGTGAAAGAAAAAGTTGAAGAAACGGGGGAATTCTAGTTGTGGTCGTCATCAATCCAAAGTAATTTCTCCCACAGACTCAACCTGCCCATCATGGGTCACTTCTTCCAATGGGCACAAGAGGACAGTAGATGACTGTGTTCTTGTGTGGAGCTTGTGCTACTCAAGGTGACAGCTCTGTGCAACAGAATGGGGTGGAAAGGAGGCTGAGAGGAAGTTCAAATGAAGCCACCGCTGAGAAAAGACAAATGTGGAAAACTTCGTTCCCAGAGAAACAGATGAATCAGAGATCTGCCTCTTTCCAGCCTGAATCCCTGGGGAAGAGAATAAAACTCTCTATCTATCTCTCTCTCCCTCTCTCGCTCTCTCTCTCTCTCTCTCTCCCTCCCTCTCCCTCCCCCCCCCTCCCCCCCCCCCCCCCCCTCCCTTCCCCCCCCCCCCCCCCTTTCCCCCCCCCCCCCGTGTGTGTGTGTGTGTGTGTGTGTGTGTGTGAAATTCTGCATGAAGCTGGTCAGCCTCTGCAGACATGTGAAGGAGGCTGAGCGAGCTGGAAAAGGACTGGGGAAGTGAAGAGTAGAGAGTTTGACAGAGATGCAATTTTTTCCCCCCAAAATGGGCTAGAAAGATAGCTTAGCATTCAAGAGCATTTGATTTTCATGCAGAAGATCCAGATCCAGGTTTGACTCTCAGCACCACGTAGTAGGTCACAATCATTCATAATTACAGCTCTAATTCCCTCTTATGATCTCCAGAGCATGGGGCATACATTTTAAAGCAGAGACATACCTGCACTCAAAGTGCTCACATACATAAAGGAAAATAAATGTAAGAAAATAAAAGAGATTTTTTTGACAATTTGAAAGATATATACATTGTGTTGTAATATTTACTCCCATTGCTCTCTCTTATCTCTCTTCTATTTTTGATGACCCCTTCTTCCCACGTAGTTTCTTTCCTGCCTTCCTGTGTGTGTGTGTGCACATGTATGTGTACATGAATGTGTGCATGTGCAGATCTTGTGCAGGTGTGTGTGTGCAGATATGGTGGAGGTGTGTGTGTGTGCAGATATGGTGGAGGTATGTGTGTGTGTGCAGATATGGTGGAGGTGTGAGTGTGTGTGTGCAGATATGGTGGAGGTATGTGTGTGCAGATATGGTGGAGGTGTGAGTGTGTGTGTGTGCAGATATGGTGGAGGTGTGTGTGTGTGTGTGCAGACCTTGTGCAGCCACAACTACTGTGTGCTCATGACTTAGCCATGTTCCTGTCCAGATGACCGCATTTCCCAGCACTCCCTCTCCATCCTCTAGCTCTTGCAATATTTTTGTCCCTCCATGTTCTTTGGGCCTTAGTGGGTGTGGTACAGGTGCTGCATTTAGGGCTAAGCACTCTCCAGTCACTTATTCCCATCACTTTATGAGCTGTGAGTTTAGCATTCACCATCACTCACTGAAAAGAAAGGTTTCTCCATCTAAGTCTGAGAGCAGCGCTAACTGGAGAGTATAAATACAAATACTCCGAAGGCGGTCTGACATGTCCGTTCATCAAAACAAAGGGAGCAGGTTCCTCCTCTAGGGCCTGTGACCTCCCCAGACACCAGCTATGTCTACAGGACCAGGCCTGAATTCCTTCCCATGGAATAGGTCTCAAATCCAACCAGAGAGCACCTGGCTATCACCAAAAGAGTTATAATATTGTCTAACCTGTAGGCATATATTGTCTGGCAGGTTGGTCTGATAGCATGCAGTGTCCCCAGCTGGGGAAGACCAGTGATGCTTCCTCTGGTTTGACAACTTGCATATCACATTCCAACATCATAAATGCTAGTCAGCGGACATGTAGCTCCCAGCTCAGGTCCATCTAGAATTTACCATGTCCTGTGTCCAAAGTGTGTGATGTGGTGTTGGGTTTTGAGATCTAGTTCTGGTGGGCAGCCAAGTGCAATGGCAACAGCTTGTGTTTGGAGCCTCTGGGGTCTCCTTGGCCAACGTCAACTCATAGGGAGTCATGGCACCCACTGGCATTGCAAACGAAAACCTCATTTGGAATAAACAGCCGAAAGTGGCGCCATCCCAGAGGTAAAAGTTCTGTCGGTTTTGTTCTATTTTGTCTTTCCTTTTGATCTCAAAGGTGTCAGAGATCGGCGCAGAGAGGCCAGAGCGTTCTGGAATGTTAATGTGAGGGGATAGGTGTTCTGTGAGGAAGTGGGGCAAGCGCGTATTTTAGACAATCTACATGGCAGTCTACACAAAGACTCTCAAGAAGTCAAAGCAAGATGTGTGCTAGTGTCTGTGGTGCTGAGGGAGCAGGGATGGGAAAGTTACATACTTTGAAGAAGTGTGAGGACTCTGTCCTCCTTGGGGGGAAGCGATCGTCAAAGGAAAGTTCCCACAACAGTTTGAAGACACACATAATGTGAAAGAGAAAACAAGAAATTGAGGCAGGACGTCTTGTTTGCCAGCTAGGGTAATTCCACAGGGGTAAAGATAAGGAGCCATTAAACTGAGGTGTGCGGTAAGAAGAGCCCCTAAAACAGAGAGGTCTGGCTTGAAAAGAGAAGTGACTCTGGGCTGGAAAGATGGCTCAGCGGTTAAAAAACACAAAGTGCTTTCGCAGAGGAACCATATTTGGTTCCCAGCCCCCACTTTGGATGGCTCACAACCACTTGTGATATTAGTACCCAGGAAATCTAGAGCCTCTGGCCACTGGGCACCCACAACTCATGTGCACACACCCATATAACTATTTTTTTTAAAAATTAAAGTGATTACATAATAAAAATTATATTCAGACTAGAGCTGAGGTTATGAAATGGGGTATCTGAACTGGAAGAATATGACAAGAGCAGGTGTATTACAGTTCCTTAAAAACACTATAGAACTGCATGTATTATTTATTTCCTTTGGTTTAAAAAAATAACATAAACAGTACACACATAAAATTGTGCATGTAGACATATACACATTTATGTATATATTAGAATTGGAATAAACCACTAAATTCTTCATATGTAGAATTAAGAGTGAAGAGCTTGCTTTAAATGGGAAATCATTAGAAGGGCTTGTATTACCTTGTGGAAGGTTAACTAATACATTACTTACTGTCCTTGTTGCTATGACAAAATGCCCAACATAAGCAACTCAAGGGAGGAAGGCTTTATTCTGGCTTACAGTTCCAGGATCTATCTTCCCATGATGGTGAGGAAGGCACGGTAGATTTCAGGGTGGCAGCTTTCAACCCCCATCCACTGCCAAGCCTCCACGTCCCAAAGATTTCATAATCTCACAGTACAGTGCTGTGACCTGGGGACCAAGTGTTCAAACATACAAGTCTTTTGGATAGAAGAGGCGGGGATTTTGTATTCAGCCTAAAATGGTGGACCATTACAGATGTCAATAAATAATGTTAAAAGAGTTTCTGTTGGTTAGACACAGCCCAGTGAAACACAGGATCAAAGCGAGAGAGTAATAAAGATGTAGAGAGATCAATATTTGCATAAGTAGAAGATATAAGCGGATTGACCGGGCCAGTGCTTGACGGTAGTGAAACAAAACGGGGAAGCCCTCTGGTCACAGCTGTACAAGCCAAAACACATAGCCCTCAAATGCATGGTTTTATCCTTTGTTTTTAAACAGTTCTCTTTTTCTTTATCTTTTTTTTACATTTACTTATTTAGTCTGTGTGTGTGTGTGTGTGTGTGTGTGTGTGTGAGTGTGTGTGGTATGGGCAGGGGGCAGGGTGGGGAGTGTGGATAGTGACTAAAGCTCTGAGCAGCTGAGTTAGCACGGGACACTGCAGGCTCCCTCAGCAAAAATTGTCCTCCCTTGAGGAGGAGGTGGGGCAGGTGGCAAAGTAGGAACCGTTGCAAAGCTGCCAAATTATTCCCCAAAGAAAGGTCTACCCGCCAGGCTGGCCATGCTTCTTTCTGGCTCTTGCTAACGGACACTGCAAAGGAAGTTCTGTGGGGGCGTAATGCTCCTTTGGCAGAATAGTGATGCCCCATTTCAGCTAACAGCACCCCAGGGTGTATAGCATTTGGTATAAATGGTTTGCCAAGTGGCTCACAGTTTGGCTCATTTAGCTGGGAACACACAAGCATTTGTCAGAAATAGAGGCAATAGCTTCTAATCTCGTCCCTCTCCACCGCTGGTGCTTTCTGATCGTAGGAGACTGAAGGCAGCCACCCTACGAGTCTCTATAATTCTCAAGGGCAACAAGCTTCCTCCCAGAGCCTGGTGTCTGTGCAGGTCCCTTCTCCATGGGAGGACCCAACATAGTGGTTTACAGCCTAGCTCTAAGCCATCAATAACATCTGCCTAGCATCTGAGTTAAGGGTTCTGAGGCCTGGATTGAACTGAGGACACAAGAGATGTTTGCTTGCTTTTGAGTACTTCATGGCCACAATCTCTTGCATCTCTTGGACTGCCCACACTCCCTTTCCTTCTGAATGTATCACTCACGGGTCCCTATAGGTCCTGCCTTCCTGTTTCATGAAGCTTTTCTGTTTGCCACCATGCCTTGCCTTCTTCATGGCTGAATGTCTTTATGACCCCAGCTTCTGCCGTTAACTGGCTTGTTATCCCCTGACTTTTGACCTTGCCCAGGATAAGCCTTATCATTCTTTCCCTTATCAAACAGGGCCTTAAGAGGGCCTGTTGGTGCTCAGCGTGCAATCAAACCGTGGTACTCAAGAAATTTCACAGTTTACTGCAAAGGAACTGTGGGCTCTCCCTCCCCACCACAGGCTCCCGGCTTTGTCTGCAGAAGTACACCTGTTTCCTNACAAGCCGTTAGCATATGTTAAACTAATTAATTTTGAAACCAAACATAAGCACTATTACGGCAAAGGTAAATTCTCTTACCCTTTGCCACAAATTCTTCAAGAACATACACAGAAATTCAAACTTAAAAAAAAAAAAAAAAAAAAAAAAAAAAAAAAAAAAAAAGTGACTAACATGTGCTTTGTGCCAGAGAGTAACCAGTGATTGTCTAATGGCCACCATGAATAGGAAGTCAAAGTTGAATACCTAGGAGATGTGAGGGTCGGGGCAATTCTAGAAAAGCAGACAAAGGGAGGACACTGTGCCAGCAGGTGGTATTCTATAACTGAGAGACGAGTGATGAGAAGGCGTCACACAGTTATAAGCTACTTCGAGAAGGAATATAGAATCAAATATTTATAAGGTGATGTATGCAGTGAGAGAACACCTAGAAGACTATTTTAGAAATTACACACACACACACACACACACACGCACAAGCACGCGCGCGCGCGCGCACACACACACACACCGAATGCAGAGTCTCTGGACCAGTTTAACAAGAAGCCAAGTCGCTGAGGAAAGGTTACCTCACTGAAAACGTGGTGAAAATGAAGAGAAGCCAGGGAGGAAATGAAAGTGTGTAGGTTACTGAGCAGGTATTTTACTACTTACTGCTTTACTTCATGTGCACGGGCGTTTTCCCTGCTTGCACGTCAAGGTAGGAAACTTGTGTGTCTGGTGTTACTGGAGTTACAGTCTGTCGGGAGCTGTCACGTGGGTGCTGAGAACTGAATCTGCACCCCAGTCCCTCGTCCCCCCCCAAACACATACAAGCGGAAGAGCATCAGGTGTTACTGAACTCTGAACATTTCTTTAGTCCTGAATGAGCAAAGATCCTAGGTACAAGAAAATAAGGACAGAATACAAAGGAAAGCATTTCTTTGGATGACTAACAAGAAAGACTAGTACTTCAGACAGGAAAAAATGTGAAAAACCATCAAGGTCAGAATGAATCAAACCAGGAGGCTGTGAAGCAGCAGAGAGAAGGAATGGGGATTCCCCAGAGAAGGAGCGGCTGTGGCCAGCGCTCGAAGATGCTACTCGTGCCTAGAGCGCCATCTTGCGGATAAGTGTAAAACTAAAGTCTTTTTTTTATCTTTCAAAGTAAAGCTCTTTTTTTTTGCTTTCTTTATTTTTTTATTTTTTTGTTGAAAAAATTTCCGCCTCCCATTTCCCTCTCCCCTCCCCCCACTCCTCTCCCCCTTTCCGCACTCCTCTCCTCCTCCTCCCACTCCATTTCCCCTCCCTCTGAAGAGCAGTCCGGATTCCCTGCCCTGTGGGAAGTCCAAGGTCCTCCCCGCTCCACCCAGGTCCGGGAAGGTGAGCATCCAAACAGACTAGGCTCCCACAAAGCCAGTTCATGCAGTAGGATCGAAACCTAGTGCCCTTGTCCTTGGCTTCTCATCAGCCCTCATTGTCCGCCATGTTCAGAGAGTCCGGTTTTATCCCATGCTCATTCAGTCCCGATCCAGCTGGCCTTGGTGAGCTCCCAATAGATCAGCCCCACTGTCTCAGTGGGTGGGTGCACCCCTAGAGGTCCTGACTTCCTTGCTCACATTCTCCCTCCTTCTGCTCCTGATTTGGACCTTGGGGGTTTCAGTCCGGTGCTCCAATGTGGGCATCTGTCTCTAGCTCCATCCATAGCCAGATTAAGGTTCTATGGTGATATGCAAGATATTCATCAGTATGGCTATAGGATAGGGTCATTTCAGGTTCCCTCTCCTCAGTTGCCCAAGGTACTAGCTGGGGACAACTCTCTGAACACGTGCGAGCCCCTCTAGAGTCAAGTCTTAACTTGGAATCTTCGCCACACCGTCCATGGCAGTCTGAGCTGCCGGCACTCACGCTGTCTTCGCTGATTTCCCAGCCGCAGCATATTTTCTTAAAGTTCTGAGGAAGCAAAATTGTGACTGGAAACAAAAGCTTTCTTTGCACACTCAGGTGACTTCCTTTTGCCCCTCTTTCTCTCTTGTTCTTCTCCCTCCCTCCTTCCCTCCCTTCCTTCCTTCTTTTCTTCTTGTTCCTCCTCCTTTTTAAGTCAGTGCCTCACTTTGTGATGTTGGTTTCAAATTCATTGCATATCAGGTATGACGAAATTAAAAAAAAACAACTTTTATTGATTCTTTTTGGATTTTACATCGCGCCTTCTGATCCGGCCCATCGCTGTCTGTCCCCACACCCACCCCATCTTCCCTCTGCCCTTGTAACCTGTCCTCCAAAACAAACCAAAATTTAAAGGAAAAATTAAAACCCAAACCAAACAAAACAAACAGCCAAAACAAAATGAAAAAGCATCTCCTCATGGAAGCTGTAGTGTGACCACTGAGTCCCACAGTTTACTCTTCAGTCCTTTCATCTTCTCTTTAAATGTTCATTGCCACGAGTCCTTGGTCTCAGATGCCTGACCAGACCCCGGGCATCTGCATGGTCTTCGGTAGTAATGGGGGCCACGGACACCAACTCAAAACCAGACTGTTGTAGAGTCGCGGACCCAGACAAGTCCTTTGCTAGCATCCCTGGCCTGGACAACAGCGTGGTTCCCGATAACAGAGACGTCCACTCAGATCAAAATGACCCCGGCAGCAGCACAGCCCCTGCACACACGCATAACCACAGGTTGTGGCTTAGACCCCGGACATGCTGGTGGCCTCTGGTGGCAACATGGGCCATGAACATCAACACGGACCCAGGCTGTGGCAGGACCACAGACCCAGACATGATCCTAGGCCATGGCCCCGGCTCAGATGTCACCAGGTTTTGGTCATTTAGATAGGCCCAGCCCCCATGGCAGCAGGGTCCTTGATCGCCAACCTGGCTCAAGGTGTCTGCCCAGACCACAGGCCTCTACAGTGGCAATATGAGCCACAGACATCACCTGATGCCTCAGCTGCTTCAGGGTTTTGTACCAAGGCTGGCCCTTGGCAGTAGCTCAGGCCCAGAAATGACCCTGGACGCAGGTGAGTAGCCTGTTCCTCACCACCATCGCCTCTTCAGATCTGCCTCTCTCAGTAGCCCATGAAGTTCTCCACCTGCCTTCTACTTCCCCACCCTGTACCCGCTCTCCACAGTGGTGTCTGATTGCCTAGGTGACAGGTGGCACTTTGTTGAGACCTGACCCAACCAACCTTATGGCATGGCGCGGAGCTGTGGCTGTTGCTGTGTTGCGGCCCCGGGGCTAGAATCCCCAGAGAGGCTCCTAATTGAGTTCTGTCCCCACCAGCCTCATGGCATGGCTCTGAGCTGTTGCTATGTTGGAACCCTAGAGCGACCCTGAATTCTTATTCTCCTGTCTCCACGTCCCTAGATATGTGCCACCATGCCTCGTTTACGTGGTACTTGGAGTTGAGCCCAGCACTTCCTATAGGCTAGGTAAGAGCTCTAGCAGCTGAGCTACGACCCCAGCTGTCTACAGTGGGTGACTCCTGGACTGAAGCTTCCGGATCTGCACAAGTGACCTCGGAGGGCCCTCAGGAAACCACCCTTTTCATTTGTGTGGGACTCTCTTCATAGCCACATACAGAAGGCTTAGGAAGCAAGTTCTCCTGGTTAGCTTTCGCTACCGGCTTGATACTGTCCAGAGTTATCTGAAGGAGTCTCAATTGGAGGATTGCTTCAATCTGATTGACCTCTGTGCATGTCTGAGGGACATTTTCCTTTTTTAATTCCTAACTGGTTTGAGAGGGCACACCAACATGGGCAGTACTACCCCTAGCCATAAGAAAGCTGGCTGAGCAGAAGCTAGGGAGCAGGCCAGTAAGCAGCTTACCTCCCCAGTTCCTGCTATTGCTTGAATCCCTGCCCTTACTTGCCTTGGTGATGGATTGAGAGCTGGAAGATGAAGTAAAGACTTGCCTCCCTGAGCAGGGTGCTTGTTGCAGCCACAGAGAGCAAAGTGGGACATGAGGTGAATGAATAGGAGACCAAAGGACTCAGTTCCCGGCGCTTTGTGAGTGTCGGTGTGGTTACGGTCCTTCACTGCAATTCCGCTTAACCCTACGGCTTAAAATACATCTGATGAACAAATGAAAAACTGGAGTGTGCTGCCAGGGGAAACAGTGAGGAAGACTCAAAAGACAGCTCGGCAATCGTGACATGAAGTTGTTGTAGACAAAGGTTGACAGCTGCACAGTACTTTTCAGTGAAAAATACTTCATAATTTAGTCACGTGAAAAATGTTAATCGCAGAGACCAGAAGGGCACTGAGGAAAGAGACAGCAGCACTGAGGAATTCCGTGTCTTTGCTTCTGTTCTGTGTCTGTTGCCGGTGTTGTTTTCCAGCTGAGGCGGTGACTAGCCCATTCTTCTCCAACACAGCATTTGCCATAACCAACGCGGTTCCTGATCCAGTAGCCACAATAGACTCTAACAGCCCAGTTTCTGCTCTCACTCCTCTTCCGTTCATGATGAGTCTCTAGGAATTTGAAAGTCTATGGTTGAGAGTTTACCAGCTGTGATTTCCCTGTGCGTGGGGCCAGGGTAAGCTTTAGCTACAGGATCTCCTGTGTCATCCGCTTCGACCTCCCTAACTCACAACTTTTCCCCACCTCTTTATTGGCAGTGTTCCTGCTGTTGACTATAGCTTTGCCTAAATCATTATTTGTCATGAGGACTGAGCAGCATCTGACTTCATTTCCTGCTCGTTTTCTGCTCTGTGCATGGTCCCTAGTGACTGAACGGCTTGACTTGTCTTGGGATGATCTTGTACCTGGTGACAAACCCCAGTGTGTACCGTTTCCTTGAGACTGAGATCTGGACCTATAAACCTCAGTTAGAACACAAGCATTGTTCTTTTTTGTTTGTTTGTTTGTTTTTAAATATAATTTTTTATTGAAAAAAAAATTTCTGCCTCCTCCCCGCCTCCCATTTCCCTCTCTCACCCCACTCCTCTCCCCCTCCTCCCACTCCTTTCCCCCTCCCTCTCCAGTCCAAAGAGCAGTCAGGATTAAGGCAAACAAATATGGCTACTGGGATTAAAGGTGTGTGTCACAACTACCTGGTCTCTACGGCTGATCAGTGTAGTTGTTTTATTTTCTGAACTTCAGACGAGCTTTATTTATTAAAATGCAAATGCAATATCACTACACAGATGATTAGTAGTCACAATTTTTAGTAAGCCTTTTCTTGCAGAAGTACAGTA
>NW_026067944.1:33938188-34035926 GCF_014885135.2 Alexandromys fortis
ACCTCCCCTTCTCACTTTTCTCTCCCCATCTCCCCTTACCCCCTCCCACCCCACCCCCAAGATCCTATTTTTTGCCCGGCAATCTTATCTACTTCCCATAATCAGGAGGATAGCTATATGTTTTTCTTTTTGGGATACAAGCATCGTTCTTAATCAAACAATCTGTATCCTCAATTCAAACTGAAAAGGCAGTATTCTATGGGTGGGGGTTGTGTGTAAACATGGAGTTCATACATTAAATGACAATAGCAGAATTATGGTAAATTTTGAGGTTAAAAAAACAGAAAAGAAGATGAAGATCAATAAAAATAATAATAATCTGCATGAGGGGGAGTTTCCTCAGTGGCAAAATGCTGACTGTAGAACCATAAAAACCTGAGTTTTAGCTTCATCACTCACAAAACAAAAACAAACAGAAAAAAAAACCCTCCAGGCCTGGGGACATATACCTGTGCTCCTCAGTATTGGTAAGGTAAATTCAATCCACAGAACACACATAAAAGAGAGAGCTCGAGAGAACCAACTCTACAAAGATATCCTCTGACCACTACACATGCCGTCTACATACTTCACACACACACAGTAATAGTTTCATTTTAAATATATAGTCTCTTATGTCCATGACTGGGTCGTATCTTCCGAAATAAAGGGCACATAGCCTGTCTTGGAAAGAGATGTAAAGGGATATCGCATTGGGCATATCACCCACTGCAGCCAACCAAACACAAATGTACGTTGTGTTCTTTGTCACTACTTTTCCTGGCATACATTGGATGACTCTTCATATGAGGATCATCAACCATCTGTATCTTAGTGTCTGGTAGGGATGAGAGGGTTGAACTGTGAGAGCTACTGGTGAAAATGCCTTGCGCATCCATGAGCAGAGTGGGTGCTAACAGCTCGTTGGTTACTTTCAGGCAGAACTGGCAATGGAAGGTGTATAAACTTCCTGGGGAAAGATCAAGATGGGCTTGAGACTGTCTCCAAGCGCTTCCGCCTCTACTGCAATGGGAGACAGCCAGACTGCTGACCGCTGACTGCTACACACATCTTATCCAGGACAGTCTGGACAGTGGAACTGAAGTAGCTGAGAGATACCCTTCCCCAGCTCTTAGTGAGCATGTCACATGCAGTAAAGTAGACAGGAGGCCTTCCCCAAGCACCAGCTGTTAGCTTCAGTTTTTATCATAATTGAAACGGTACTCTGAATGCAGCATTCATAGCTTCCACAAAGATTTTCACAGATGTACCGTTGCCTTTTGGTTCTTGCATTATGTAGGACTCTGTAGAATACAACATGATCATTAAATTGAAAGCATATCTCTATACCTAAAGGTTCACAACAGGGCTTGCATGCATGTTTCCTTGCACAATTAATCTGCGTCTTGAAGTACAAATGCATTATCTGAGCTGAGTCTCCAGTGGTCAGCATTCTTGGATTGAGCATACTTTTGCCCAATGTGTTTGTTTGTTGGTTCCTGGCTCCACGGGCATCTGTAAATTCCAGTCACTTAGAATTACTATACCAGTTGGAGGTTTGAGCACAAGAGCAGACAGGCAGGCTGTGCATCAACAAGCATTTGACATTTTAAATGCTCCTGATATTATAGCATTGACATTTCATCTCTCATATCCTTTCCCTCCAAAATAAAATAATGAATGGAATTTCTTGACACGTTAGAACTTTTAAGATTTGCATCCTCTATCTTAAGCAGGCCCATTAGCATGTCTGTCAATGAATGCTTTCTTATGGAAACACCTCAGAGGCTTCCAAGACCACGTGCAAATCATCTTTGTGTCAAAGGCTTTCTGATTATGCTTTCATATTCAAATGAGAGCTAGAGCACCCCACTTGGTGAAACTGAAGAAACAGGACTTGCCTGTCTCTTCTACTTAACTAATATCAATGCAGATAGAGGTGAGGATAGAGGTTTAAATGAGAGATAGAGGACAGTAAAAATGAACTATAAGGAATAGAAATATTTTAGAGATTTTCTTTAATGAAATATTCTGCAAAAGTCTCCTGTAATGTTCATAATACATAATAAATAATATCGATATGAAATAATTACAGGTAAAATAATGTGAGGAAAATCACTGTAACCATAAGATGAAATTCTTCTACTTCGTTGTAAAATGCAGACTACCTATTGAACTGTGTGTACCCTGGCATTGGAAGGTAAAAGGGAAATGTTATTATAAGAGTGAGAATATCAGCAAGAAAAAGAAACAATCACAGAAAGTTGCTGCGTTGTCAGATGACAGAGTGTATCAAATTGTCTAGGATTCCATGAATCCCAGAGATTTGTAAACACAAAGTTTCAGGTGATGTTAAAGTAGCTGATTTTATCTTTTGCAAGAAGACAGTGGGCCACAGAGCTGATGGGGCAAAAGATGGAGTCAGCTATAGTTGCTGGGCTGCTGAAGTAAAGTGGGCAGGAGTCACACCCGTCTGCCTCTGCTGAGGATGTTCCTTCTAGCACCCCTGTGGTGGGCTGAGTAGGGTAGAGGATACCTAGCAAAGGAGAAAGGTGGGCAGGTGCTCCCAGGTCAGCCTCACAGGCTAAGACTGAGAGTTTGCCCTGTAGTGGGGTGGCAGTGATCAAGTAGGTTCAATAGAATCCTATGGCTACCCAGAGCTACAGGCTAGCAGCATCTAAGCCTGTTTCACCCCCAGCCTTCTGTCCACCTTGCATGCCAAACCCTGGGGTCCCGGTGCTTTCTTGGCTCCAGGATCCATCCTAGATCTCCTCAGCACCTCTTCCCTTGGAATCATGACTGGCTTACAAAGTTCACTGAGATTCCTTTCCAGGTTTTCTTAAGTGCCACCTCTTGGGTTTCTGAAGTCTATTTTGTGTGCAGTACCGAAGGTTCACTCAAGGTCTACATCTCCTAAACTGATTTGAAGCATCTGTGGAGAGGCAAAGGGGCACTCACTGTCCATCACAAAGGATAGCTTCATGCTGTCAGTGAGGAGGGCCCATACAGTGCACAGAGAACTCCTCAGCTTGCTTCCTAGAAACTGTTCTAGTAAGTAAGGACAGAGAGAAATTCCTAGAACTTGTTTTTGTCAAAACAAAAAAACAAACAAAGACAAACAACAACAACAAACCCAAACCAAAGCAACACAAATTACATGCATTTCTTAACTTTTCATGAGAGCAGGCCTACGAAGATAAGTTTGAATTTATGGATACAAAAATTAAGCTAGTTCACAATTAGAGCATGACTGCACCTCCCCCAATTCTGCATCTCTTATAAATCTGCACCCCTATTTCACCCCTCCTACCCCAGACACCACCCCACTTTTCTATGTTCCCACCTCAGCCGCACTGCCCCATGCTGTCTGCCATTTAGCTTTGGGGATACAGAGTCTCAGGAAACACCCCTGATCTCCATGTGATTTCATGCTGCTTAAATGATCCAGGATCCATTAATTATGTTCTTGTTATGACCAGATGCTGGCAGGAAGCCACTAAGGAAAAAAAGGCTTTCAGTTTGACAGTTTGCAGACCATCATGACAGAGAAAGCACAACAGCAGGATCAGGAGGCCATTGATCCTACTGTGATTGCAATATGGTATGCAGAGACCAGACAGGAAGTAGGCCCTCCCCACAGTGACTCATTTCCTCCAGAGAGGCTTTGCTTCCATAAGGTTGCACAACTTTCCATAATAGCACCTGTTGTAGGAGACTGCTTGTTTGTTCCTGGCTGCCCAGACTCGAAATAACCACGCAGAAACTGTATTAGTTAAATCACTGCTTGGCCTATAAGCTGTAGCTTCTTACTGGCTAATTCTTACTTCTTAATTTAACCCATTTCTATTAATCTGTGTATCGCCATGTGGCTTACCAACAAGGTTCAGGTTCATCTATTCTTAGCGGCAGCTACATGGCATCTCTCTGACTCGGCCTTTCTCCCAGCATTTGGTTTAGTTTTCCCCGCCTAGCTCTACTTTGCCTTATCACAAGCCCCAAACAACTTCTTTATTAACCAATGGTATTCACAGAATACAGAGGGGAATCCCACATCAAACACCAACAGCTTTGAATCAAAACACATGACAGCTTTTCGTATTCAAAACAGTACACATGATTTAAAGTATTTTTTTTTATTATAAGCATTGAGCAGAGCCTACTGCTCAGTGACTTAATGTTTATCCAATGTGATTGGAGCCTAACTAGAACTCTAAGAGATACTTTGTTTTGGTTCTTGAATAGCAGCTTCCCAAGAGCTCCCATGTGTATGAAAGGTTCCTGGTGTATGAGAGTCCAAAGTGCCCTTAATTACCCTCTGACCTCCATTTATCAAAGAACAGTGACCCAATTAAATGCACATCACTACTCAATAAGAACCTAGGTTTTTCAATGCATTTGCTTATCTTATTACCATAGTTCATTAGTGCCTTCAAAGGAGATCATACTTGAGAAGGAAAAAAAAATGAAAATGATGATATTAAGGGATCTGATAACATTTGTTTTATGGAAATGACACGAAAAACAATCATTGTTTTCCTGAAGTTTCTATAGAGGTGAAGATATACAGGAAGCCTGGTTCATTGGTCCAACAGGTGGAGAAATAAAGGAGGAGAGATGGCAGGAATGAAGAGGCAGTTAGCCTAGGACCAGGACGAGCAGTGATTCAATGTCTTCTCCACCCAGGTCAGTGACTGGTAACCAGCAGCCCCACAGTTAAGGCTTGGCTCCTCCCAGAACCAACAAAGAGCATTCCAAACCCAGAGTGTTATCAACTGCAGGTAGGAAACAGAAAGTGGTTAAAGTAGTGCCAGGGGTACATTCATTTTTCTTTCCAAAATGAATTGGAATAAAAGTAATTGGAGAAATATTTGAGAAAAAATATGCTTTGTGTAAAATAGATCTCATGGCTGAAAAACAGTCATTTAAAGCACTATGTTGTACATCAGAGAAATAACATGAGGGCTGGAAGAAGTGGCTTTCGTCTCCCCAAACTTATATTAGAATAACCTTTAAAAGTGAAAATGAAATACAGGAAAGCCCTGACATTTAAAACCAAGCTAAGGCTTTATGCTTGCTAGGGAAATCTAAATCATTAAAACCCAGTGGACAGGGAATAGATTTTTCAATACTCAGAGTTTGTTCCTGGGGACAGCTCGTAACTAGACAAAACTAGATGCCCAAATTAAACCACCAGTCAGAAAACTTCCTCAGTAAGATGACTGACAACACTGGGCAAAGTACTTAGGATGGTAGAATCGCTCTGTGGAGAGAGAACTGGGCTGAGCCCCAGGTCTGGGTTCTTCTGACCTTTGACCCCAAGTCTTGGTCTTCTTGTTTCTAAAGTAAACCGATTATCTCTGAGATTCCTCCTCTTCTGATAGTCCGATAGTTTGACTCAATGGGACATTCACAGTGTAAAGTATAATGCAAATTCAAGAACAATAATTTGTTCATGTTTGAATGAAATTGCAAAGCCACAGTATTGGGTTTCATTTGGTTGGTTTTTCTGTTTCTTTATTAGTTTAGTTTTTGCTGTTTGTTTGTTTTTAGAATCCTTTAAATTTTTAATTAGCTAATTAATTTTCATTTGTTTATCTATTCTTTATGAGTTTCAAAAAATTGTATTTGTAACATATCCTTTCCATCCCCTAACTCTTCCCAGATCCTTTCCTACTTCTTACTTACCCAATTTCATGTTCTTTTTCTTTTTTAAAAACCAAAGGAAAAAGAAAAGACATGCAGTCTGATTTGTGTTGGTCAACTACTCCTGAGCATAAACCTGCCCTGGAGTGCGGCTGATATACCCAATGTCACTCCATTAAGGAAAACAGATCTTCCCTCTCCGAGCAGGTATCATTTGGGACAGCTTCTTGCCTAGGAGTGGGGCTTCATGCCTACTTCCACTCTATGCTGGGACACTTTTGGATTTACCTTGTACAGGTCTCCTGAATGCTGCTATGAGTTCATGTGTGCACCTGCCCTGTTGTGTTTGGAAAATACTCTCTTTCTACTCCTTCTTCTTTAGAGATTCCCAGAAACTTATTTCATTGTTTTAGACTCTTGTGGTCAATGAGCTTTTGCTACTTAAGAGCTCTGTACCTGAAGCTGCTGGTTGTTATCCCTATACATAACTCTGCTTTGCTCTCTATTGTGTATGGAATGCTAAGTTAGTGACAGGCTGTCTACACTGAAGTCACCTGGAAATCTTTTCCACAATAAAAGAGAAAATGCATGGCCCAAATATGCAATGTGATTCCAATGCTTGACCACCACACGTTCTTTGTGAGAGTCCCATCTTTTGGTTGCCATGGGAATGACCAGAGTACATCCACACTCTATTTCTTGGCATTGACCTTTAAAGGACATTGAGACCATGGAGTCATGAATATTTCTTTTGTAAGATAGAGGAAAAAATTGCAGATGCATTTGTTTGCATTTATCCATACATGAATGACTATTAAATTATTTTTGCCAAAAAATATATCTAAGCTTCCATATTGATGAAGTCAGATTTAAATGCTTATGCCATTACTGTAAGGGTGACATGAGATAGCATGTCTCCATCAGCAGGGACTTGGCAGGCTGTCATTGTGTTCTTAGCAAACATCATATCTATAAATACTAGAATCTTTGAGTTCTCAAGTCGATGAAGCTATGGGTGCCTCCCAAGGAACACTTCCTCATTTGGGCAGGAAGCCATCTGCAGACTTGTCCTGGACACTTTAATCTCTTGTTTTGAGCCATTTTCACTGCTCTCTAGTGAACTCTGAGGAAACAATAGCCTGATAACTGGAATCTCTAGATAGACAAAACATTTTAAATGTCAACAGCCTCCAAGCTATCACTTGCCCACACATTTCAGTTGCTCCCTGTGCTCTTCAAGTGGTAATAAATCCTCCCTCACTTTTAGGAAAAAATCTTTGAACAGGATACCACTCTTGGCTTCTCTTCCAGCATGGGTGTCCAGACCACTAATTCTTACCATTATCATATGATCTCATTTCTACAATATCCTGGGCACAAGTCTTTCCAAGAGACTTAGCTTATCATTTATTTATTGAATGATTTATTTATCTATTTCTTCATAGGATGTGTTTCTCCAGAAGGAAGCATGACTTTTTCTCTCATCCTCTTCAAGCTTTTGGTCAGCTGTCACATTAGTGGGGTTTTTCTTTTTTCTTTTTTAAACTTTTTATTGATTTTTTTGAGCTATATATTATTCTCTGCTTCTTTCCCTTCTTCTTCCCTCCCCACTCCAACCCTCTCCCAAGGTCCCCATGCTCCCAATTTACTCAGGAGATCTTGTATTTTTTTCCCATGTAGATTAGATCCATGTATGTCTCTCTTAGGGTCCTCATTGTTGTCGGACTCGCTGAACATAGCGGACAATGAGGACTACTGAGAACTCAAGAACAATGGCAATGGGTTTTTGATCCTACTGCACGTACTGGCTTTGTGGGAGCCTAGGCAGTTTGGATGCTCACTTTACTAGACCTGGATGGAGGTGGGTGGTCCTTGGACTTCCCACAGGGCAGGGAACCCTGATTGCTCTTTGGGCTGACGAGGGAGGGGGACTCGATTGGGGAAGGGGGAGGGAAATGGGAGGTGGTGGCGGGGAAGAGGCAGAAATCTTTAATAAGTAAATAAATTAAAAAAAGAAATTTGTGGGCAAATGGATGGATCTAGAAAACATCATATTGAGTGAGGTAACCTAGACCCAGAAAGACAAATATCATATGTACTCACTCATAAGTGACTTTTAGACATAAAGCAAAGAAAACCCAGTCTACAATTCACAATCTCAGAGAACATAGACAACAATGAGGACCCTAAGAGTGGGCTTTTTCTTAACCACACGTTTAAAAGTATGCTTTTAATCAAATAGTTTGCATGTATATTTTAAGATGATTATGTGGATTTTCTTCTTCATTCTGTGGATATAGCAAATCATCTTTTGGGGAAAAAATGTTGGCAATGCTCATCTGGTAAGAGTACTTGCTGTGTGAACCTGATGACTTGAGTCTTATCCCCAGAACCCATAGTGGCCAGAGGGAAAAGTGACTCCCCAAAGTTGTTCTTTAAACTTGGTCTACATGGTAGATGCCTGGAATTGGACTCTCCTACAAACTAATATTAATAAAATAAAATGTTTTAAGATGTTGAGAATTCTGATGTAGAAGGGATATGCCTCTAGGTGGGACCTATCTGTAATAAGTAAAAACTAGCATCAAGGTGAATGAGGAAAATGGAAGGATTCCTAAGATCTAGAACAAGACAAAAGTCCTCACTTTTACTACAGCATTCACTATCATTTTGGAGTTGAAACTAGAACTATCAGGTAAGAGAAAGAAACAAGACTTTTAAGTTAACAAGGTGATGTCAAACCTTCACTGCAGGCTAGTTCCAATTTCTTATTGGTTAGCTCTTTCATATTGTTCTAACCCATTTCTAATATTCTGTGTAGCCCACGAGCTGGCTTACCAGGGAGGATCTTAACCTGCGTCTGTCTGGAGCGGGAGAATCATGGCGACTCCTCAACTCAGCTTCTTTCTCCCAGAATTCTGTTCTGTTTTCTCCACCCACCTAAGGGTTGGCCTATCAAATGCAAATGGGCCTAAACAGTTTCTTTATTAATAAGAAATCACTCCCACATCAAACTTTGCCAGACACAAAGCCAACATATAAAACCAGCAGTGTTGCCATAGGAAACTAGTGAGTTATCTGGAAGAGAAACCAAGAAAGCAAGCCCAGCTACAAAGCTACAAAGAGAGATAGACTATCCAGGAGAAATTAGATTAGAAGAAGTTATAAAACACTGATGAAAGAAATTGAATAGACAAAAGATGGAGGTAATATAAGCATTAAAAGACTAGTAGACTCCATAAAGGTAAAATGTCAGCACTATTGACCGAATCTAAATATTCAATATTATCTATCTCAAAGTACCAATGGCATTCATTATAGAACCAAGGAAGGCAATTAAAAAATTCACTAGAATACCCCTGTCCTTGCACTGCCCCCAACAAAACATAAACAGCTAATGATATCTTACATAAAAGAACAAAGTTAGAGACAAGCATGTTGGTAGACATCTAAAATTAAAACATTAGAGAGGTTGAGGAGGGAGGGTTGCCTTAGTTTAAAACCAACCTGGCCTAGAGAGTGAGGCGCTGACTCCAAATTAAAAAAAAAGGAAATGAGTGAGAGAAAGAGAAAGAGAAAGAGAGAGAGATATTAAAAAATATATTTTTTAGCTTCAAATGTATGACAAAGCCATACTCATTAAAGCATCATAATCTTGGGTTCTATGAAAAGATTAACAAATTTGAAAATTGCAATGAAAAGAAAAAAGAGAGAGAGATGGAGAGGGGAGTCTATAGATAGGTATGAAATAGTGAAAGTATTAATTTTAAAAAGGAACAATAGAATAAAGAAAAAGAAAAAAACAGAAGACTTAAATTAATAGAATTGGAAATGAAAAGGGCATGCCACAACAGATTCAAAGGGAACTAAGAAAATACTTTGAAAAACTTTCTGTTCCAACATGTTAGAAAATCTGGAAGAAATGGATAAATTCTTAAATGCATATGACTTTCTGAAGATAGAAATCCAGAGGATAGAAGCAATATAAGCAGAGCCATGACAAGCAATGGGGCTGAAGCAGTAATTAAGTCTTCCATGAGGAAAAGCCTAGGGCTTAATGGATTTGCTGCAGAATTCTACCAGATTTCAAGGAAGATCCGATTCTAAGAAATTGAAAAACAACGAACAGTATCAAACTCATTCTACCAGCCCAGTATATCCTTGATACACCTTGATACCCAAACTTCATAAATATACAACAAAAAAGAAAACTGCAGATAGATATAAATTATCAACCAAAACTGAAAAGTCAAGTTCAAAATCACATTAAGAAGCTCATACACCTGAACAACTTGGTTTTTTTCCCAGGGATGCAAGGTTAATATAATGTTCACAGATTAATAAAGGAAATAAATTATATGAATAAAATTAAATAAAGAAATCACTAAGCCATCTCTATAGATGCAGAAAAGTCATTTGACAAACAAAGTTCATGTACCTTCATGAGAAAAGTTCCAAAGAAGTTAGGAATAGAAGGATTATACCATCACACAATAAAGGCTATATAGGGAAAACCTATAGCCAATATTATATTAAGTGGTATAAAATTGAAAGCTAATGAAATTATTTAAATAAGTGAAAGTAGAGCTACCACTTTCCCCAATGATACCGCCTGTGAGTGTGTATCCAAGGGAGTCAGCATCCTGTCTCAGAGGTGCTTGTACATGCACGGTTAATATTGCTCTCACAATAGTGAGGAAGCCTGGACGTCCACCAACTGGTGAATGGATAAAGAAAATGTCAAGCATAAATACAATGAAATTTTATTCAGCCATAAAGAAAAACAAGATTGTGTAATTTGCAGAAAACTTAACATTTTATTAAGTGAGGCAACTCAAGCTTAGAAAGACCAACATCACATGTTCTCTCTGAATCACAGGTCCTAGGTTCTGTTAACTATATGCATCAACATGGGAAGAATATGGGTAACATTACAATGTGGGTAACAGTCAGAACCCTGGAAAGGAGCCATGAGACTAGGAAGTAGTTAGTATATGGGATGTGGTGGAAAAGACAATAGAACAAAATAGAAAGGTGAATGTTGGAGCAAAGGGTACAGCAAGGAAACTGAGGGCTTTGGGGTAGGAGAGCTGTCATTAAAAGAACATCATCAGATAATAGATGGGGAGACTGTGGGGGAGAAAAGCAACCTTGAATGCGATTGAGAGGAATGGCTATGAAGGAATCAATGTGAAGGTTCCTTAGAAAATTGAAATACAAAGGCCATATGTCCAGCAGTTCCGTTACTGTGCAAATGACCAATGTAAATGAAATTACTTCCCCCAAAGAATAATCTGCATTCTTGTGTCCCTTGCAACACTATTTACCATAACTGAGAAATGGGAACAGTCAAAGTTTCCATTAACAGACAAATGGATGAAGGCAACCAGAAACACACTTAAATATTATTCAGCCATCAAAACTTGTGAAATCCTCTTATTTATACCATGATGTAACTGGAGCTCATCACGCAACCAAAATAAGCCAGACAGAAAAACGAGTATCTCACAATGCCATTCCTATATAAAATATAAAGTGTTGATTGCACACAAGTCAAGAGTTGAATGAGCCTGTGGAGTGGAAGGGAGACGGGGATGAGGCAAGGTAATTACTGTGCGCTAAATGAGAGTTCTGTGCGAGATTGCATAGCGATGTACTGTATACTTCAAAATGCTAGCAGAAAGGATTTTAGACTTCTTACCACATAGCATGCAAGCTGTTTGGAGATATAGACACGTTAAATCTTATTTAAACATTATACACCGTAAGCCAGACCCCAAAAGAGGAACATGGGATGTACTCACTCATATTTGGTTTCTAGCCATAAATAAAGGACATTGAGCCTATAATTCGGGTTCTTAGAGAAGCTAAATAAGAAGGAGAACCCAAAGAAAATCATATAGGCATACTCCTGAATATTAACCTTCATCAGGCAATGAAAGGAGACAGAGACAGAGACCCACAATGGAGCACCGGACTGAAATCTCAAGGTCCAAATCAGGAGCAGAAGGAGAGAGAGCATAAGCAAGGAACTCAGGACCGTGAGGGGTGCACCCATACACTGAGACAATGGGGATGTTCTATCGGGAACTCAC
Organism: Alexandromys fortis; assembly: GCF_014885135.2. Classification (NCBI taxonomy): domain Eukaryota; kingdom Metazoa; phylum Chordata; class Mammalia; order Rodentia; family Cricetidae; genus Alexandromys; species Alexandromys fortis. The sequence goes on from NW_026067944.1 coordinate 33,949,906, forward strand.
CAAGGCCAGCTGGCCTGGGTCTGAAAAAGCCTGGGTTAAAACCGGTCTCGCTGAACATAGTGGACAATGAGGACTACTGAGAACTCAAGAACAATGGCAATGGGTTTTTGATCCTACTGCACGTACTGGCTTTGTGGGAGCCTAGGCAGTTTGGATGCTCACCTTACTAGACCTGGAAGGAGGTGGGAGGTCCTTGGAAAACCCACAGGGCAGGGAACCAAGTCTGCTCTTAGGGCTGATGAGAGAGGGGGAGTTGATTGGGGGGGGGGGAGATAAGGGAGGAGGTGGAGGGGAAGAGACAGAAATCTTTAATAAATAAATAAATAAATAAATAAATAAATAAATAAATTTAAAAAAAAAGAAGGTGAACCCAAAGAAAAACATATAGTCATCCTCCTGGATATTAAACTTCATCAGGCGATGAAAGGAGACAGAGACAGAGACCCACATTGGAACACCGGACAGAAATCTCAAGGTCCAAATCAGGAGTAGAAGGAGAGAGAGCACGAGCAAGGAACTCAGGACCGCGAGGGGTGCACCCATACACTGAGACAATGGGGATGTTCTATAGGGAACTCACCAAGGCCAGCTGGCCTGGGTCTGAAAAAGCCTGGGATAAAACCGGACTCGCTGAACATAGAAGACAATGAGGACTACTGAGAACTCAAGAACAATGGCAATGGGTTTTTGATCCTACTGCACGTACTGGCTTTGTGGGAGCCTAGGCAGTTTGGATGCTCACCTTACTAGACCTGGAAGGAGGTGGGAGGTCCTTGGAAGTCCCACAGGGCAGGGAACCCTGACTGCTCTTTGGGCTGATGAGGGAGGGGGAGTTGTTTGGGGGAGGGAGAGGGAAATGGGAGGCAGTGGCGGGGAGGAGACAGAAATCTTTGATTGATAAATAAATAAAAAAAACATTATACACCTTAAACACACTTCACAACACAACTTGGTGCCATATTTATGTACTCCATCAGTTTAATTTAACTTAAGGATGAATAAGTAAAATAAGAGCACAGTTGTTGCATTCTTCTACTCTGTGTTCATTGTGCCCCATCCTTACATCATTCCGTGTGCTTGCTCCTTAATTATGCATCTCCACTTCTTTCTATAGAATTCTTGCATTTCTGTTTATCAAGGTACCTCCAGCACTTTCCATCTGCCACACAGTAGATACTCACCAGATATATGATAAGCAAAACTTGCCTATGATCACACATTGACAAAATGACAGAGCGAAACAGATCCTCTTGCTCTTCTCTGGGATCCCAATTTCCTGCCATCTGTCCCCTCATTATGTCACACAAGACTGAATGACAAAAATATTTTTCTATTATCCTTCAAATTAATTTCCAGAGAACCCCAAATAATCCAACTAGTACTGCTACTTAAAATGATTTCTAAATTGGCTTTTAAACAGTTTTTTGATCACATAAGAAAGTCATCATGTTATATTATCCTCCAAGACGCTCTTTTTGCTGTTTTGATGATGCATTTTCTCACCAAAATGGCACTTTTTTGTCTGGTCACCTAACTTGACTGTAGATGATCTCTGACTATTTAAAGAAATCAAATCACAATCTATTCTTAAAAATAGAATGGTAAGGCTGGAGAGATGCTTCAAAGGTTAAGAGTACTTATTGTGGCCTCATTGAATTACTTACCTCGACTCTTAGCTGTGGGGAACAGTAACCGGGACCTGGTGTCTGCTCTGTCACCTCGCCTTCTAACCTCGCCATAGCTACTATGCATGAGTTCATCTCCATCCATGTTGGCCAGGTTGATGTCCAGATGGACAATGCCTACTGGGAACTCTACTTCCTGGAACATGGCATCTGGCCTATGGACAGATGCCAAGTGACAAGACCATTGAGGGAGGAGATGACTTCTTCATCACCTTCTGCAGTGAGAGAGATGCTGGCAAGCCTGTGCCCCGGGCAGTGTTCATAGACCAGGAACCCACAGTTATTGATGAGTTTGCACTGGTACCTACCGCCAGCTCTTCCATCCTGAACAGCTCATCATAGGCAAGGAAGATGCTGCTAATAATTATGCCTGTGGCCACTACACCATTGGCAAGGAGTTCATTGACCTTGTCTCTGATCGAATTCGCAAACTGGCAGACCAGTACCCAGGCCTTCAGGACTTCTTGTTTTTCCACAGCTTTGGCAGGGGAACTGGCTCTGGGTTCATCTCCCTGCTGATGAAGAGGCTCTCTGTTGATTACAGAAAGAAGTCCAAGCTGGAATTCTCCATCTACCCAACCCCTAAGTTTCCACCACTGTGGTTGAGCCCTACAATTCCATCCTCACCACCCACACCACCATGGAGCACTCTAATTTTGTCATCATGGTAGACAATTAAGCCATCTATGACATCTGTTGTAGAAACCTTGATATTGAGCACCCCACCTACACTAACCTTAACTATCTTATTAGTCACATTGGGTCTTCTGTTGCTGCTGCCCTCAGATTTGATGGAGCCCTGAATGTTGACATGACAGAATTCCAGACCAACCTGGTGCCCTACCCTCACATCCACCTTCCTCTGGCCACATATGCCTCTGTCATCTCTGCTGAGAAAGCTTACAATGAGCCGCTTTCTATAGCAGAGATCACCAATGCCTGCTTTGAGCCAGCCAACCAGATGGTGAAATGTGACCGTCGGCATGGTAAATATGGCTTGCTGCCTGCTGTAGCATGGTGATGTGGTCCCCAAAGATGTCAATGCTGCCCTTGCCACCAACAAGACCAAGTGCAGCATCCAGTTTGTAGACTGGTGTCCTACTGCTTTAAGGTTGGCATTAATTACCAGTCTCCCACTGTGGTACCTGGTGGAGACCTAGCCAAGGTTCAGAGAGCTGTTTGTTTGCTGAGTAACTCCACAGCCATTGCTGAGGCCTGGGCTCACCTAGATCACAAGTTTGATCTGATGTATGCTAAGCATGCCTTTGTGTACTGGGATGTGGCTGAGGGTATGGAGGAGGGGGAGTTCTCTGAGGCCCATGAAGACATAGCTGCCCTAGAGAAGGATTATGAGGAGGTTGGTGTGGATTCTGTTGAAGGAGAAGATGAGGAAGAAGGAGAGAAATACAAATCTGTTCTTTCAGCCCCTGGATCGTGTCAAACTCCCAGAACCTCAGCTTCAACATTAGCTGGCAGTCATTGATGCTTTCGTGTTAACATCATTCTGTGGTCATGTCTTTTCCTTTTCTATGAGTTGCATGATGTCCCAAAGTAAAAGATTTTTTTTTAATTCTTATTGTACTTGCAGAATACTCAGATTTGATTTCCAGGACTCGCTGTTGTGTCAGAGGCTCACAGCTGTCTTTAATTCGGGGATATCTGAGCCAGACTTTTGGCTTCTGGCTTCTGTGGGCACCTACACCCATATGTGTGTTTATGTACACATGTATGTACACACATAAACACACATACTTGAATAAAATGAAGCTAAAAAAGAATGACTTGTTACCATCAAATAAAGAATAAAGATAAGAAACTCATTCATTAATATGAAGGAGAATCATTGACTTGAGTGTGTGTGTGTGTGTGTGTGTGTTTTAATCTGTCACAATACTAAATACCTATGCCAGCAATGCTGCATAATTACTCTATTCCATTTAAGTATTTTGCTGGTGTATTTATATAAATTATCTGACTAAATTTGCATGTAAAATTTGTTCTGAGAAAAAATTATAACATGATTAAATTGAACTTAAACCAGTGTACAATTAGCACAGTTAACTACAAAGGCATGGGCAGATATGTCAGCAAAATACCAATACTTCAAAGATTAAAGGGGCAGAAAATTTACAAAGAAAAAAAAAATAAAACTGATCTTCAAGGCCATGGACATTAGACAAACAACACAAATTAAAACATAACAATAATTTTACATGTCAAATTTAATGTTAAAAAGTAAGATCTGACATTGGAGGAAGTGGGAAAGCAGATGTAAGAAATCCTTCATACCAGTCATTCAGTTTCCGTAAGGCTAACACTAGTTTTAAATGTTAAATGAAAGAGTGAGTGCTTTGTTTAGCTTTCACTGTCTCCTTAGCTTGCTCCACATCACTGTTGCACACATGATTATTGTCATAATCAGTCTTGGCATCTGGCATTTGCATCTTCATCATGATTTTCTTGGCTAGTACTGATTGTGTTTCTATAGACAATGTAAAATCAATTTGTCAATTTCCACAAAATTGCTTCTGGGATTTTCTGCTAGAACTCCACTGGATCGTCGATGAGCTTGAGGGAACTAGTCATGAAAGATGAACCCTGCAGCAACAAAGTGCTGCCTGCCGGGCCCAGTGCTAAGTTCCAGGAGTGCACTCCTGCCCAGCCAGCACTAACGAGTGAGTTATACTGATCAGGGGTGGGATTTAGTCTGATACACGTGCCGTGTTTGGAATATCCTTTCTGACAACAAAACGATCTGCTGTAGAAATGAAACTCATGGGAAATGTCTTCTAGAGTAAGTCCCAGTTTAGCAGAATTCATTGGTGGCTGTACTTCTACCAGCTCAGAACTCCAGGACAGGAATGCATTTAAGTGGAGTGCTTGACAGCATGTAGCTCAAAACAGCTTTAAGGAGAAATGAAAAAAAAATCTACTCACGTATGTAATGGTGTGTTGACAGCTAGACACCAGGACTCATGCAAGAGATGATATGTACCTCTCTGGATCGCCAAACTCTATATGCCTCCCTGCATATTGACCATATTTTCCTCCAAGTCTTCCGTGAGGTACAAATGAGTCTAATACATTCAATTCTTCATTTAAAAAGAAGAGACTCCACCCCGCTCCCCCGCCGTTCCCCACCTCTCCTGCACTGAAGCTGAAGGAAGATTGCTTGTCCTGCTGGGCCTTGGCTGCATGGGTCACTGTGGTCAGCAGGACAGATGGCACAGATAGCTTTGCCCACATACCCACCCTACTTGACTTTGTGTATATTCTGAAGCTGGAGGCAGACCGCTGAGAACCATTGACCTCACCTACATCTTAAGAATGGGTGTCTCACACGTGAGATGAGTTCTCATTCTTGGAAGGGGCAGGGGTAGGAAGTCATCAGACAGAAATGGCTGATGTCACTGGAGTTACACAATCTGGGGCCTCCTTTCTCACCTGTGACAGTGTCACCCATCTGCCCATCCTAATGGGCTAGGCAACGGTGGGCGGAGGCAATGGACCTTTCACTAAACACAACAGAAGAAAAAAGCTTGCAGAAACTAGGTAAATTTTAACAATTATTAGAAAAATATTTTCAACTGTGTGATATAAAGTACTGTAGAAGTTATTTCCTGGAATGGTTGCCTAATATTTGTACATATACAAATAAAAATGGTAAATATTTGAATTATGTATTATGATGATTCGATGCACAAATACATTATTGAATGATAATCACATTCAAGTTAATTAAGTATCTATCACTTTACATAGTCATAAGATCAACTGCTAGCCATTTTCACCACAGAATGCTGTATTATTAACTACAATCAAATGCTGCAAAATGAGAGCTTAAGAATTCATTCATATTATAACAAAGTTCCTACCCTTTAACCAATATCTGTGAAACCCACTCCACCACGGAGTTCCTAACAACAAGCATGTAATTATGTTTTCATAGAATTGATATTTTTGCATTTCATACTTAATGGAGTTCTGCAATATTTGTGTTTTTGTGACTGGTTTAATTTGTTTAGTGTTATACTATGAAAATATTTAAAAAAAAAAACAGTAAAACTCAACATATTTCCAAACAGAGACCTGGGCAAAGGCATGAACAAAGTACATCACTAGACAAGATGAACAAATGGCAAACATGCACATGAAAAAGCAGCCAATGTCATCAGGTGCCAGGAAATGAAAATTCAAAACCAGATGAAGAAGTTGCGTGGCCATGGAAATGGCTGGAATGGAAGAGAATGACAGAAGCAGGGCTGCGGAGAAACTGGGTCCCTGATGGGTGTGATGCAGGGGGAATGTGAGTGCCCATATGGAAAACAGGAGGGAAGTTTCTTTAGAAAATAAGATAGAAGAAAACAATAGCAACACTGACAACACCAGAAACAGCAGCAACAAAACCCTTCAATATGTCGCTAGTCATGGTGACACATGCCTGTAATTATAGAATTGAGGACATTGAGGCAGTAGGTTCATGAACTAGGGGGCCACCCTGAGGTACCTAGTAAGTTGGAGGCCATTTTAGGAAATTAAATATGACCTATGTACACGTTAACAAGGGGTATGGATGTGTCTCAGTGGTAGAGCCTTGCCTGGTATGTACAAGCCCCGGTTTCCAGCTCCTATACCAATGGAAACAACACAAATGAAATAACCCTAGGCATGCAATTACCTTATCACCAAGCAATGACTCCATGGGATTTTATAGCCCCACTATTCATAAATAACAAAAAATTAGAAAAACATGGATGTCTTTGAATGATTCTGCTTGAATGAAGAAGAAAACTGTGGTAGATTCGTTTTATCAAATACTACACAGTCATTAAAACCAGCTACTGATGTGTGCAATAATCTCTAAGGAATCATGATAAGTAGATGATAGATAGGTAGATAGAGATAGATAAGTTGAAAGACAGATAAATATAGGTAGATATATTTAAATGAGATGTAGATAGATGGATGGATAGACAGACAGACAGAAAAAGGGATGATCTGGAATGACTATAATCTGATGAAACCACTTGTTTCTAAAACATTGTAGAATAAAATTCTAAACATTTTTCAAAGTAGAAAAAAACTGTTATTAATGGACAGCCTTGTTCTACTAAGGAAAAATATCTTTTTCTAAACTTTAGGTAGAACTGACAGTAATGTGGAAGACTGTCATTTCTATGTGTATAGACACGAATTTCAGTGGTTGGACAATCAGACCACATTTTGTTCAAAATAGACTTTCTGAGCAAAGAACAAGGAGGAACACTGCAGCGTTTCCATACAATAATTCTACTTTCTTTTTTTGGGTATATTCATATTTATTTGACAATTTCATTTCAAATGTCTGGAATAAATCTTTTTTTTTCATTTTTTTTATTTTATTGAGAATAAGAAAAAAAAAGTTTCCGCCTCCTCCCAATAATTCTACTTTCTAGTCAGCTCTTTAGTGTCCTTCCAGCTTTCCCTTTCTGCCCAACTGCCAACAGCTCACTTTCTTCCTGAGGCCCTGGCTTACATTGTGTTTTAACTGACCCCACACTAAACTGAAGGACCAACCTCCAAAAAAAGATTTAAGACTCAGGCCCTCAAAATTCATGGTTTGATTAAAATCTAATTAAAAAATCTAAAGTGTCAAAATTATGTTTTAGAGTCAAATTATTTTGTTTTCAATCAAACCCCACACACTAATAGTGGGAGACGCCAACACCCCACTCTCACCACTGAACAGGACTGCCATACAGAACCTCAATAGAGAAATAAAGGAATTAACAGAGGCTATGACTCAAATGGGTTTAATAGACATCTATAGAACATTCCACCCAAACACAATTATTTTGTTTTCAATAGAATCCTTTTAAAATTATTACTGAACAAATTGTCATATCTTATGAGTTTTATTCTTTCTAATTAAGAAAATTATAAATCATAAGGAAAGTTATTTCCTCCAAATGCTGTATTAGAAAAAGAATAAAGTGACCAATCTTTAATGGCAATTTTATGCCTTTTCAGCTATTTGCTGAAAAGCCATTTGCTGGAGAATGTTCGACATCCATACTTGTCTGTGGATTCTTGGCAATGTGCATTATGTTCTAAATAAAATGTCTATAAATAAAATATCTGCCTCATTTATTTGTTTTTGTCAATTTCAAATAAATTGTAATGACTTCAGGCTATAAGCTGTTCCTAAGTATTATCAACTTTGATTGTAGCTGTGGAAGTGCTGGTTAAAGAGGGACCTGTCCATATCCAAACGGTTATTACCCTAAATGCTTTTGTTTTTAGCTTCACTTCTTTTGTGGCCAAAATAATAAGTTTATAATATGCATTTGTGTTACCAGAATGTCTAATAATATTTTTCTGATAATATTTGTTCTGGTCAGAATAAATAATAGTCCCTGGATATTTAGTCTTTGATGATTAGAATAGGTATGGCCCTCACTGACTCATTTGTTTGAGGGTTTGGTCAAAGGCAGTGACACTATTAGGAGGCATGGCCTTGCCGGAGTAGGTGTGGCCTTATTGGAGGAAGCGTGTCACTGTGGGGATGGGCTTTGAGATCTCCTATGCTCAAGCTATTCCCATTGTGATTCACAGGTGCTTCTGCTGCCTGAGGATCAAGATGTAGAATGCTCTGCTCCTTCTCCATCACCATGTCTACCTACACATACCATGAAGATAATAGACTAAACCTCTGAACCCGCAAGCCAACCCCAATTAAATGTTTTCCTTTATAAGAGTTGCTGTGGCCATGGTGCTCTTTGCAGCAATAAACACCCTAAAAGACAGTCTTGATGGGATTTCTAAATATGTTGTTGAAAATATTATACTGTAAGTCAGCAGTCATGAAAGTTTCGTGGAGATTTTGTTCAAGTCTGGCTTAGATATAACTGCTCTGCTTTGGTAATATTTTTACAACATCTAGTGTGGTGGTTAGTAATGGCCGTCAACTTAACAGGATCTACAATCAAATCTCCGAGCATGCCTGGGAAGGATTACATAGATCAGGTTAATAGAGACAGAAAGACCCACATGTCGGCAGCACCAGTCCATGTCAGAGAAGGAGAAACCTCACTGAACACGAACATTTATCTCTGCACTTCCTGACTGTCCATACATTCCAGACAGCAGGTTCCGTCCTCCCGCCCTGTGCTGTGCCTGCCTGTTCACCATCATGTTTTCTCCTCAGTGATGGAATGATCCCCACAAGCTGCAAGCCACGCAAACCTTTCCTTCACCACATTGTTTTTCAACAGGTATTTTGTAGCAGCAGCGTGTGGAGTAACTAACACACCCCACAAAGCTGAAACTGGGAAGACAGCAAGGCAAAGGATTGAGAACGGCACCGGATCTGTGACAGCCACATCTCAGAGAACCAGAGCGGCAGAAGAGTCTGCCATCACAAACCTTTGAGAACATGCAGCCAACGTGACTACTTTGTTATTTCATAAGAAAATGAGTTTGTTTCCCCTTTAATTGATATGGTATTACATTAACAAAATAAACTGTAAATATCACAAAGCAGAATAAATGATATTTGACAGAGAAAAGAACTGTCACTGCATTTTGCAAAAACATTTTTTGTTTGTTTTATTTTGAAGCTCATTTTGCAGTCTCTGACCCCAATCCTGAGACACAGCAGTGCCTGGCAAATTCATGTTGCTCATTAAAGGAGGTCTGGGGGACCCTACAGGAAAATCATCACCACAGCCTGTAATTGGTCCTGAAGGAGAAAAGAAGAGAAAGAAAAACAAAACAAAAATCAACTTCACATATTTGCTCATCTATCTGAGTCTGGTGTTTGCTGGAAGCAGACATTACCATTAATGTGGAAAAAGAAGCATGGAACTGAAATGGGCAAGAGGGTGGAGAAGGTCAACAAGAAATAGCAGGCTTGGGTCTTGCTTCACAACTGGGAGATATGTGTATTCATTCATGGAACAACATATCTGTGTATCAACCAGTTGCCATAGAGACAGAATGGGACATAAACTATTCTATAAAGAAGTGTAAGTCAGTGGCTAGAAAAAGAGAAAAGAGTCTGTGAGGGAACTTTGGAAAACTCTCCCAAGAACATGTTATTTAAAGGATAATAGCGTCAGGCAAATCAGAGACAAAAAGACAGCAATACAGAGAAATACATCCTATGCTAAGAAAAACTGTGGCAAAAAACAAAGTAAAAGACGGGCAAAGTTTCCAGGATGGAAAAAAGTGTAAGCTGAAGCTTGAGACAGTGTCTGACAGCTATGTGGGACCTGTGGAGCTGGGTGCTAATAACACAGGCAGGCTATATGGCACCGACCCATGCCCCTTTATTGGGAGATGGGGCTGACTGATTAAATGTTGGTTGCCCACTCACAATTACAGAAGAACTACAGAAACACAATGATTATGAAAACTCCAGTGTCTGTGAGGCACCATGGTACAGAGTTCTGCCTTTGGGTGGCTAGAGTGGTGAGCAGAAGATTATCTGAGGGAAGCCTGAGGGTAGGGACACTATAAAATGACTTTGTGCTTTGTTTTCTCTTTGGCTTAATATTCTCGGGAAATTCTTTTGCACCGGGGAAGTTCTGTAGTGACACATTTCAAATCGTTATAGCTAGTTCCTAATGGAATAATCCACAGATGGGGTGGAGTTGTCAGACAGAGGGAGGCTGCTCCTGTGCTTGAGTTCTTTGTGCAGAACCCGGTCAGATGGACTTGGGTACCTGAGCAGGATGGTGTATGAACACTGTCATGAACAATCATTAATACATATCCTATCCGCAGAGTTATTTATTATCTAGTGAACATTCCATCTCATTTAGTTAGTGGGATTTGCAGTCCCAGGTGGTATCAAACAGCAAACCAAACAAAAAATTACTTTTGATTATCAAAATCCAAGACCAAAAAGACTTGATGAGTTCGGACCATAAATGGTTTACACTTCAGGTATGAGAAGATATAGAAAAACCTAGTCTACAGCACCCCTGTTGAGGAAATTCTTTAGGTTGGAGGAGGGGAGATGAGATCTTAACAGATCTATTCCTGAAAATTATCTGCACTCAAACTATCTTTTTGTCCCTATTGCCTCTAAACTGGTTTGAAATGAAATGAAGTCTGATACAAATGGACAATTGCAGAATAAGTTAGTAGCCATCTGATGGCTCCAGTACAGGCTCCGGATTTGAATCCTTGAAGATGAGAGCCATGACCTTATTAATGTCCTAAGGAGTAGAAATGAATAATGAGTAAAAGAATGAGAAGAAGAATGAGTAAAGCCCATTCCTACAGATAAAAATGGGGCAGGAGATGTGCATGGAATTAATGTGTCTGAGATATCACCTGGATAAGATACAGAAACCAGAAGAGTTTTGGTTCCTTGATGGGGACAATATGCTGAAGTTATGGTTTGTGCGAACCAGCACCCCTGTGGTGGCTTTACACCTCATCCACTAACTTTTTGAAGGCAGTGGTACTAAACCAGAACTTGGCTTACCATCTGTGTCTTATTCTTTTGATTTTGATTTTCTGTGAAAAATACCAGACAAAGGAGACATAAGGAAGGAAGAGTTTAGTTGGCTTACAGTCCTGGGGGACACAGTCCATCATGGCAGAGAAGCACAGTGGCAGGAGCAGGATGGGGCTGATTACATTGTATTCATGGTCAGAAAGCAGAAGGAGATAAATGATGCCACTCAGTTTTCCTTTTATTCCTTTTGGGATCCCAGCTCATAGAATGCTGCCACCAACATTCAGGGCTATCCCCACTTCAGATGAACCTTTTTCAGAAGTATACTCAGGGATGTGCCCAGAGGTCTGTCTTCTAGGTCATTTTAAACTCTGTCAAGTTGAAAATCAAGATTAATCATTATGCCATCTAAAACAAATGCTACATTCCCTTAAGGACAGAAATCTGATCTGACAGCAGCAAATTAAAGTATAAATTTTGAGAAGTGAGAACCCAGGGCTGAATCAACATAAGTATTCTCTTGGTAAGTGTCATCTGGGTGACAGAATGCAGTGAGGATGTTATTTATTTTACACTAAATTTCCACCAAAACCATAACCCAATTCTCTGGGGTGTCTCAAACTTAATGAACTGTTCATCAGAGTAGAACGGCCTAAAGAATCCCTCCTCCCTCTTTGAAACTAACTCTAGTCACTTTAACTCAGAGAACAGTGGTAAGCTGTCCCTTGTCTCTAAACCCAGCTGTCGGAACTTCTTCAAATACACCCCGGAAGCAGATGTCTTCATCCGTATCTGATTGGCCCTCAGGCCTACTTCCAGTTTTTTATATTTGTTGTCTTGTGGTTAAATGCTATGGGAAGAAGCATGGTAAAAGCCTGGAGAGATTCAAATGCTTAGTGAGATGGGCATTTCAGGAGTATGGGATGGTGGCTGTTCCTGTGGGACAGACAGGAGCATTGATTGATCTTGCTAGTTATTAATCCATTATTTCCTTTTACCCACAAGGACCCACAGTGAAGGGCAGAGCTAAGAAATAAATCTAAGGCTTTTGACATCATGGTTTTCTGCTGCACCAAATGATTGCTTTTAACCCTGTTTTAAAATATGGGAACCAGAGAGTTATTTTGAAAAGCCCCCCAAAATGGAATCCTCCTTATGCCTCATGAATTTTTTTCACCAAATGAGTGGAAAAGACAAGAGTGGGTGACGGTCTGCTTGGTGCATCTGTCACAGGCCTGTAGAGACTGTGTACCTGATAATGAACACAAATTCAGTGTTTGACAGTTCTCAAGTCCAGGAGGTCCACATTAAGCAAGTGGCATTTAACTTGGTGAGAACCTTTGTGGTGGTTTGAAAGAATATGTCCCCAAAAGGAAGTAGTACTATTAAGAGCTGTAGCTTGGTGGAATAGGTGTGACCTTGTTTGTGGAAGTATGGGGGTGGGATTTGAGGTCTCCTTTATTCAAGCTCTACTTACTGTAACTCTCAAGTTCACTTCCTGTCACCTGCCAATCAAGATGTAGGACTTTTAGCTCCAACATCATGTCTGCCTGCCTGTTGTCATGTCCCAACATGATGATGATGGACTAAACCTCTATTAGCCAACCCTAATTAAGTGTTTTCCTTTATAAAACCAAGACACGGTGGTGGTGTCTCTTCACGGAAAGAAAACCATAACAAAGTTGTTCATCTTATTTCTTTATCTTGGGATGGGAGCCAGAAGGAAAAACTAGTAGAAGGCTCTATGAAGCCTTCATCCCTGACAAAGCAGTTTTCATGGCCTAAGGTCTTAAAGGCCCCACTCTTAGTCACATTGACAACACCTAAATTTTGAAGGACACCCATTCAAACTGTGGCAGTAGTGAAAGCCAATTCAATTTATGGCATATCAATGAGCCTGAAAACAAGAATAAATTGACAGAGGAAGACAGTTCTGACATCAGAGATTAGTATCCAAGGGAAACCCAGGAACTTGACATTGAACTATGGCCATTAAGGCCAAGCTTATACCAAAATATCATTTTTACTTGTTTTTTTATTTCTCAAAAATTTATTCATTATCCATACATGTGCATTTTAATACTCAGTTCAGCTAACAGCACGATAAAGGGTTCTTTTAGAAAAGCCTGGCATGATGTGTATCATCTCTTTCATGCCTTGCATTTGTAATGAGAATCAGGATTTACGCCCTGCAGCACGAAAGTTATATTGGCTCCTGAATGAGATTTTCCATCCTATTAGTATTGTGAAGTGGTCAGGATAAGCCTTACCACACTGATGAGAACATCTCAATGACACATGAAGAGCTTAGCAAGAAGGGCCTGTAGGAGTGCCTCAGTGCAGGAAGTGGCTGCACTCTTTCAGTTCCCACTATTACAGGCTGTCTGAGGAAGTTGGGAATACAAAGCAAAAATTACAAGAGAAATAGGTAGAGGCTAGAGAGATGACACATTGGTTAAAGTGTTTGCTGCGTGTGCATGAGATTAGGAATTCAGATCCCCAGAGCCCATGTAAAAATTAGGTATATTTCTATAATGAACAGGAGTGGCTGTATGTGGTGTGTGTGTGTGTGTGTGTGTGTGTGTGTGTACATGTATACGCGCACATGTGTGAATGTTTTCATCCCCACCTACAGCCAAATTATAAGGAAATCACAAGCCAGTCAGTCTAGCCAACTGGTAAACTCCAGAATTGGTAAGAGAACCTGTCTCAAAAGATAAGGTGTAAAGAGATAGAGAGAGAGGAAGATACCTGATGGTGACTCCTGAGTTGCAACAAAAATGACTGAAAAGAAAGCAACCCCTTCTTGTTCATTATGACAAAGCTGGTCCTTCCTGGTACCATGTTCCATGAAGAACATACTCTGAAAGGGGAAGCAGGAGTCAGGGAGTAAGGCTACATGCATCTAGTGGCTGAGCTCACTGCAGTTTGTGTCGGCTGGATCTTACCTTGCTATATTTGGTTTTAAACCTTTCCCCAGCCATTGTAATTTGTGGTTTTGTTTGTTTACCATATGATGTATGAAGTCTTTCTGTATTTGTGTTGCTTTTAATAGTTAATGAATAAAGTTGTTTTGGTCAATGGCTTAGTGGATGCTAGGTGGGAAATTTGAACAGAGAGAGAGAGAGAGAGAGAGAGAGAGAGAGAGAGAGAGAGAGAGAAGGAGAGAGAGAGAATAGGTGGAGTTGAAGGAGACACCATGTAGTCCATGAAGGAGTAATACGCCACTCTGATAAGTCACAGCCTTGTGGTAATACACAGATTAATAGAAATTGATTAATTCAAGATGTAAGAACTAGCTAAGAATACACTTAAGCCATTGGCCAAACAGTGTTGTAATTAATATAGTTTAGGTGTGATTATTTAGGTCTGGATGGCCGGGAAAAGGAAGTGCAGTCTCCATTTACAGCGATAAACGTGGTTGATTTATTGTGTAGTTTTGCAGAACATACAGCTTTTCAGAGGATGAGAGAGATCACTGTCATCTGACAGTTTTGGTGGGAGTCAGATTCTGAGACAGAAGTTCCAGTATAGAATGCTTGTCGCAGGAGCTCTTTATTAATACCTGTGGAAGAAAAATGAAGAGGAGAGAAGAAAAGCAAAGGGAAGGAAAGAGAGGAGAGGAAAGAGAAGGGAGGAAAGGGGAGGGAAAGGAATAAAAGGGAGTGAAGGGAACAGAGTAGAGAAAGTCATCATAATGTAGGCTAAACATCCTCAGGTGACCTCACTGGGTGACTCTGAAGCTAAAATGGACATTAGAGTATTCAATACTGCTTCAAAATGCTAGGGTCTTGATTGATTATTAAATGTAGGTTATGGATTTCTGTCACTTTGTGTGACATCATGCAAATCAGTCCTTTGAAACTGAAGCAATACTAGAAAGGGCTTAAGTAGAAAGCTGACTACTGACAAGGGATGAAAGAATTCTGTAAAGTATCCAGAGCCAACATCTTCAAGGCACCATATTCAAGTCTACCTTAGCTTGATTTTATGTAAAACGAGAGCTGTCCAAGCCCTATGTTCATCAAGCATTCTCTGAGTTGTGTATCCTTTCAGACTCTTCTCTAGACTCATGTGTTGATTTGTCATTTTCTTTGTGTTCATGTGTACAGATGTGAATGTAACAATGGGATTTTACAATAGCTTTTATGCCAAAAAATGTTTTATTTGCCAATACATATTGGGGATGTAGCTAGTTGATTCTTTCATATCTAACATATTCTTGCTTTAAGCATGTCTATATATACAAATGTACGAATTGGTGTGCATCTGCCACAATGTACCCATGAAGATCGGAGGATAACCTTTTGGGTTGTCCCTGGACATCCACCATACTTGAGAAAGAGTCTGTCTTAGTTTTCTTAATGTTTTTATTGCTGTGATAAAGTATCATGATCAAAAGGAATGTGGAGAGGGATGTGTTTATTTCAGCTTATAGTTTCCATCTTTGAAGGAAGTCAGAGAAGGAACCTAGGAGCAGGGGCTGAAGCAGAAGTCATAAAGAAACACTGCTTACCACCTTGCTCACCGTGCTTTTCTCAGCTTGCTTTCTTACATAGTTCTGGACCATGTGTCCTAGAAGTGGAACTATCCACAGTGGGCTAGGCTTTCCCATGTCAATTTCTTATTAAGAAAATGCTCCACAGGTTTACCTACAGGCCAGTCTTGTGGAGATAGTGTTTCAATTGTCATCCTCTCCTCTTAGATAACTCTAGTTTGTGTCATCTTGGTACACAGCCAACCAGATTAGTCTCTTTTGCTGTTTTTCTGCGGGTTAGCTGGCCCACAGACTTCTGGAAATTCTCCTACCTCGGGCCTCTGTATCCCAGTAAGAATACCTGGACTGTGCTTTACAACTAATATTTACATGGACTCTGGGGCTTAAATTCGAGTCCTCGTGCTTGCTGACAAACACTCTTACTCACTGGCCCTAAGCTCTAGCCTTCTGCCACGGTTTTGCATTTTCTAATGTATTCAACTTACATGGTTCTTGGTGAAAGCATCACTCTTTATCAATCTAATATTTAATCTACCCTTCTTTCTGTATCTTGATTTTACAAAAAGAGTAATGTGCGTAAGTAAATAGCCTACATGAGTAGATGAAGGTGTCATTAATTTTTTCTGCTGTGTAGTACTCCATTGTGTAAATGACATCTGTCCGATGTGACCAGGCTTTGACTTGACAGATTACATCATAAGCCCACACTCAGTCATAGTGTATCATTGAACCAGGCATGGTCACATCTGCAAGACAACTGTCTAGGACAGTTCTCTCAGAAGCAGCAGGTAAGCAGGGCAATGGATTACAGAATATGGGAGTCTCCTCTAATATGCTGGATAACTCTGTAGACTGAAAAAAACATTTAAAATTTTTAAAAATAAAATCATCAAATCCTTCCTTTAACTGTTATATCTGTGTAGATCCTAATGAGCAGGTATCTCAGAAAATAGATTTGGGATTCAACACAATGAAAAGGGTCCCTGGTGTTTTGGACATTTTGAATAGAAAAGGGTGTGGCTCCCCAAAGAAGCCATGAATCAATATGTTGTTATTTGCATCTTACATAAGTAAGAAACAGTTTGATTTAATTCAAATTTTATTTTTATTTTTTGTTTGTTTGTTTGTTTGAAGACAGGGTTTCTTTGTAACTTTGGAATCTGTCCTGGAACTAGCTCTTGTAGACCAGGGGGGCCTTAAACTCAAACAGATCTGTCTGTCTCTGCCTCCTGAGAGCTGGGATTAAAGGCATGTGCCCCCAATGTCCATCCCAACTTTTATTTTTTAAATGAAACTTGATTTTAATATAAAGCAAGTGGAAAGGCTTTCTTTTGGGATTTAACGTCTTGTCAGAAGAGTGACACATGCTTGTTTTGAAGCACATCCTGGAGGGACGCCATGAGGATCTGGAGAGTTTTTGGGTGACTGGATTTGTGTCTCGGCTCTTCCAGCTTCATTGCAGAGCTGTTCTGAGTTCTTCGGACATGTCTGAGAATAAGGAGAAAACATCAGGGCAACTGCTGTCCACTGTGACAGGGAAAGGGCAGCAGCTCACGACCGATGTGGATAGGGGATTTGGTAGGAATTCTCTACCTAGTAATCGTGAGAGGAAAACTGTTTCCAACATGCTGAGCATGATTAAAATCATTGTATAGTCTCTCTTTCTTCTTACATTATGTGGAAAAGACATCATGAACAGATTGCTCAGTGACAAGAAGCTCTCAAAACACACAAAAATGAGGAAAATAACATTACTCGTGTTTTGCTCCTTGGGAAACTTCTGGTCCAACCAACAGCTGTTTGTTGTTATGCTGTTTGGAGGCCTTCTTCCTCCCCTCCCAAATGTACAGATGAGGGGGGGGGGCTATTATAAATAAACCGTGATTGGATTACTAAAGCCTAGGGACCCAGTAGAATGATTTATTGTGAGAATATTTAATTTTGGAGGAATGGAATGAATTTCAAATCTCACCACAGCCTTTGTTTGCACCTTTCTTCAGCAGAGGCCCTTTTTCTATACAGAACACAGAGTATTGATCAACACGCAAAATCTAATTTTCTTTCATTTGAATACCCCTGAAAGTAGAGTCAGAGTGGGCCCTTTGTTGCTGACATATACGCAGGTGCTATTGAATAAAATGCACAAGCAAATAGCTGAAGTTCTTGTGTTCCTCTATCTTACGGACGCTTCTTTTATAATCGAGTAGGCGTGTAATTCCCCTGATTAGAGTAGGACATTATCCAAATTGAAAGGAAGTAGATTAAATGGCAACATCAGAACTAGGATGAATTATCTCTTGATGAGAACACAATGACAAGGGATTAGCAGGCTTTTTTCATCTTAATTTGCCCAATTATCTTTATTTGTTTAGTTATCCTGGGTAGAAAATGAAGCCAATAAAAATTTCAAGACAGAAATGTGCATCATTTTAGTGGAGCTAATATGGGCAAACAGCAGCCAATGAAGTAATCAAGACACGATGTCAGCATCCATGAGGTCAGTTTGGATGCAATGCTTGGTTAGTATTTAGTGTGCTTACTGCTTGTGCTCCATGTGCACCCTAGACAGGCATTAATCCCGGACTTGACAGGAATTTTGACTTTCTTTTCCAGTCTCACTCTGCTCTCACCCCAGGGCTCTAAATTCTGAGAAATGAAGCACCAAGTCGCCCAGTAGCCACATCACAAAAGATACAGCTCTGGTAAAGCCTGCTACAGAGGGGCCAGGAGGTTCTGTGTCACTCTAAAGTGGTTCAGAGGGATGGGTCTCTAAGGAACCCAGGCACAGGCTGTGCCTCTCTCCTCTTCTAACACTCAGAGTCTAGGACTGTGCCTGCCGCAATATAGGTAAACAATTAAATTTTGATAAATGCTCTAAACACATGTATAGGAATGAATGACCTTTCTCATTCCACACTCAATGTTCACTCAGTGTGTCTTTCTAATACTTTTCTTCCATCAAGAAAGATTTATACAAGTGCTTCAGTATAAAACAAGAGGCTGGAAAGCCAAGCAGAATTGCCAAACTACATGGGGGAATGTATTTCAGCAGGAAAGACCCCGCTTATTCAGTAGGATGTTTATAAGTAGACAAGATAGTCTTAAGCACCAATCTCTGCAGTAATGAGGAACATCTATTATACATGTTCTTGAATGAGATGCCAACCTCTCTCATGCTCAGGTTTCTTTTATGTACATTGCAAAGTAAGGCTGGCATTCAAATAAGAAAAGATAAAATCAAACTGTTATTGAAAATGTTCATTTACCATTGTCATGTTCTAGATGTGAGTTTTTCTACAACACTTTGCTCTGAGTAATTCTACGTGGCTTTGTTTGTGCACACCAAATTAATTCTGTTTCATGCCCTCACCTGTCAAGCCTGAGTGACATTCAATTATGAGTGTGTTTTGGGAGACCATTCCAACTCCTTAGGTCGTCTTTTATGTTGCCCAAAAGATGAGGCTAGAGAAAAAGAGCCAGTGGGGTCATAGCTTGAAAGATGAAAGGAGGGTCCTGTGTAGGAATAAAAGCAAAATCAGATGCTATTATTAATAGAAAGCAAGAAGGACAGACAAAATGGGTCTTGGGCTGGCTAGGACAGTAGAATAACAATCACCACAGAGTAAACTCTAGAAGTATTTGCTAGAAGAATACCTTATGAAGCCATTTTGAAAATACCAACATTTCTCCTTTTAGATAATGCTTACTTCTACACATGTAGCCTTGTCTGACCTCCTCAATAGCAATGTAAGTAGACTTAAGCAGATATTTTTTTTTTTCTGAGTAAATGAGATCCTCAATCTCCTTGTTAAAGCAAGAGAAGCTGCAGTTGTGGACTTTAACTTTTCCCCTCATGGCTATAAAAGAAGAAAAAAAAGTGCCAGAGAGTCTTTTCCAGTACAAGTTATTAATACTGCAAGTATTTATATTGTCTAAGAGCACTGACGGGTTAATTATAATAATAATGCCAGGTCTAGTAAGATAAGCAGAGAGCACTGCACACTGCCCTGGGTTTTATCAGGGGGAACGGCAAGTGTCTTCAGTCTTGCAAGTCTTTGAGACTTCCAAGGACAAATTTGTATTAGCAGAGAGACAGGAAGGAGCTGGCAGGGGTTATGAATATTCACACGGGTCTCCTTGTTGCACAGGAAACAAGATTGATATTCTTGTGAACGTTCTCAATTTAAAACCTTAGCAAATCAGACTATCTGAATATGTTTCATGATGCAGAAAACTTTATCTTCTAAGTTAAGGAGAGTGGGGACATCACTCCAGTTTTCTCAGACTCCTTTTGCTAATTGTGAAGACTTCCACTTTTTATTTTTTAAGCCCAGGCTCAGGAAATTCTGTAACAAAGCATAAAACACTGAAAAAAAATCAGGTCTGAGACTTCATTTGTATTTGCAGACATGAATAAAGGAGTGAATAGGATTTTACTTATTAATAATGAAAGGCAGCATATGTGGCATTAATCTTGGACACATTCTGATTATGTCAACTGAGAATGTGTCATTATCACAGAATGGCAAATTGTGCAAAAATATACGTCAGTAGTAGAGGTAGAATTACTTCTTTCCTAAGGTAATGGAACATTCAGAATCTGAATGGAGGACAGAAACTTAGCAGGGAAGATGCTCATACCTACAAGGCAAGCTGTTCCTCTCCCAAACCCAACAGCAGGCTTCAGCTTTTGCCTCCCAGTTAAAGCCTATGTCCCCTGCCCACCTTCTTGTTTGTAGTGTATGCATGTGTGCTTGCACATTCACATGTACGCATGCATGTGTGGAGGCCAGAGGTCAACCTCAGGGGCTGTTCTTCTTATGTCTCCAGTCACAGTTTTTATTTGTTTTTTATTTTATTTTTAATTTTGTTATTTGAGTTTTGTTTGTTTTGTTTTTGAGATAGGATTTCCTCATTGGCCTGGAGCTTGCTGCTTAGGCTAGCCAGGCTGGCCAGCAGCTGCAGGGGCACCTTTGTCTCTATCTCCCCATCCCTGGGATTACAAGTATTCACTGTGGTGCTCAGCTCTTTCACGTGGTTCTAGGAGGTGAGCTCAGGTAGGTAGGTCTTCATATTTGTCAGACAATCAGTTCACAGCGTGAGCTATCTCCCCAGCCGCTGGTGTTCTCCATCCTGCATGAGGGATACTACCATCATCAACATTTCTGCTGGAATCTTGTCTTCTATAGCCTGTTGGACTTCAGTGAATTAGGTCAGATCAATAGCAATTTGGTCATCAAATATCCAGCAAATGAAATTGTCTTCAGGAATATTTACACAATCAAGGCTTCACCTCCTAAAGGTCCCATTATTCTCCTACCCCCAAACAGTGCCACCAACTGGAACCAAGGGCTCAAATATCTGATCCTATGGGGAACATTTCTCATTCAATTCACCATAGAGAATAATTATAAATAATGTAGGAGAGCATACCTCACTAAATTTACATTCTAGCTCTCCTGTCTCTAAATTTTTATCTTCTCTGCTTTTTATGTAAGTTGCCAGTCTTATTAATCAAATGAAGATAAAGCTTCAGAGAGAGTGAGGCTTAAATTATGTGCCTAAACAAATCACTCTGACTTTTTTCTACCAGAAATAAGTTATTTAATACCAAAAGAAAATAAGCAATCATTTATTTCCTTTTTTAACTTTAAGGTAGTATCAATTATTGTACAGCAATTTCCTTTGAACTGAAACATCCTCTTCAGTGGAAAGGGAGTAGAATCAGGAAGTAAACTGATTTTAGAAGCCTAGGGAAGTTTAGACTTGCAAGAGACAGGAGAGCTCCTCCTCAGACTTACAGAAGCAGAAAAGAACAGCCAGGGAAGTGGTTTCTAATAGTCAGTAGCTGAGAAGCAACTGGACTCATCTAGCTGCATACAAGTCATGTATAGAGCTTAATGTTGGAGCTTCTGTGAAATTTTACCCATGTTCTAATGGGTTTTACAGGGATGCAGCTTTAGCCTAACAAGAATGCACTGGTTTTACAAGATAGACTTTCATAACTTGGGTTATTCATTTGCTCACTATTTGGGGTGAATAGATGTGTGTATTGTGTCTCCCCAAGAAAAACCCCTCTGGAAACATCAGTGAAAAACTCAAGGGTTTATAAAATCATCAATTTCCTTCTGTTGATTTTCTTTTTGCTTTTTTCTGTAGGTTTCAGCAGAAATGGGAGCGTTTATAATGATACTCCTTTTGGAACATAAACTCTTCCAGCTTACACAGGTGAAGTATTCCCCTAATTATTTCCTGATGACTTTTAACCCATAGCTCATTATTGTGTCCAAGAACTGGACTAGAATGAATGTAAACTGCAGAATTATAGCAACATGATGTGACTGATTTCGGTATCTTGTCAAGATGAAATAACTTGTAAGAATTGACGTCCTATTTTGGATGAAGTGATAAACTCCAGCAAAAATAGGTAAATCAGAGGAATTTAAGACTTTGGACATTAAACAATGAAGGACAATGACCCAGGAATATGTTAAACAAAGGAGCTGGATACTCTGTTTCTCTACATTATTGTCTAGGACATGTCGCCAGAGGTGGAGGCAGCTTAGGTATCCCATGAAATGAGGAAACAGGTCAAAAAGCAGGGGGAAAATGTTGTAGGAGAGAGTTTGAGTAATGGTGTAAGTTTGAGGATATGTAAGGGGCACTTCTCAAATACTCATACAATACTGACCACAAAATATAAAAATGAGAAAATGGTCTGTCTACAAATTCTTGTTAGGGAGGTTCCAGAAGACTTTAAAACAACACCAGCTATTGCTGTCAGCATGGTTCCCCATGGTAGCCATGTAAAAGACCTGTACAATAAAAACTGAGAGAATGAAATTGAAGATGACACTGGAAGATGGAAAGACTGCCCTTTATCAAGAATTTACAGAATTAATATTGTGAAAACGGTTATATTACCAAAAGCTGTCCTACAGATGAAACACAATCTCCATCAAAATTTCAAGACATTCTTTACAGAACAAGAAAAAAAAATCATGTGGAAGCACAAAACCCAAATAAGCGAAGGCATCCTTAGCAGAAAGAGATATCTCAATACCTGATCTTTGAGTATATTGCAAAGCTGTAGTAACCAAAGAGTATGGTCCTGCTACAAAAGCAGACATATAGATAATTGGACTGAATAGAGGACTCAGAAACAAACCCTTATAGGTACTGCTACATCATTTCTGACAAAGGTTAATGGTGTAACATTGAAGAAAGAAAGACTTTTTAACTGGGAAAACTGAATTTGCACACATAGATCTCTGTCTCGCGCACTCTAAGACAATAAATTCAAAGTGGATCACAGAACTTAATGTAACACCTGAAACTTCAAAATAAACAAAACACCTGCAGATGTAGGCATAGGCAAAAACACTCTGGAAAAGAATTCCTTAACCCAGGGAATAAGAACTAAGTGATGGGAGTAGATGATGTTAGATGTTTCTGCATGGTAAAGGAAATAATGTACGTGAAGAGGGTACGGAATGGTCTTTGCCAACTACATATCGGAGAAGCGATTAATATCCAGGATGCACGAAGAACTGCAAATAGGTTAAGTAAAATAACTGACGTCATCTAGCTAACAAATGCAACAGTGAACTGAATAGACAGTCCTCAAAAGGAGAAATACAAATGGCCAATAAACATTCGCCTTTCTGTGAGGAAAACGCAAATGTAAAGCGCATTGAGAACACATTTCACTCCAGTTGGAATGGTTACCACCAAAGAAACAAATGACATCAAGTACTAGAGATGATATTTACTCTGGTAGGCCTGTAAGCTTGTGCACCCATTAGGAAATCGGGATAGATGTTATAAGAAGATTAAAATTGGAACTAACATATGAGATAACTATTTCTCTCTGGAGGATATATTCAAATAATGCTATATCATCATACCATAGAGATACTTGTGCCTCCATATTTGATGCTGGATTCTTCACAGTATACAGGAAATGGAACCAGCCTACTTGTCCATCAACAGAAAAATGGACAGCGAAAATGTGGTACATATACAGATGGAGTTCTCTGTCACAAAGGAAAATGAAATCATGATATTTGCAAGAATAATTGTATTGGACAAGATAAACCAGATTTAGAAAAATGCTGCACACTTTATTGTGCAGAATCTAGATTTGTAATTACATATGCATCTCTGTGTGTGTGTTGTGTGTGTGTGTGTTCAAAATAGTTTTAAAATCGTAATAATTAAATAAGGTAAAATTCAAAGTATCTTTTACACAATAAAAATACTATCTTGTAAAGCAGGCCATACCTATTGTGAGAACATACTCAACAATTAGACTTCCGGGGTCCCAGAAAATGCTGACATTACTCTGAGGGGGCACACAGGGATCATGAAGGGTCCCAGAGGAACCCTCCGGAAAGACTCTAATCACATCAGTGCAGAGCTGAGTCCCCTTGCAAAGAAAACCAAGAGGCTCTAGGTTGACAAATGATAGGGAAGCAGAAAGGAACTGGCTGCTGCCTAGACTGTCGGTAGCCACGTCTACACCACAATCAAGGTTGTTACAGTGGGCTTGCTTTACAGGATTAAGTCTAACCACATAGTTAAAACCAAGGATACCAGGAAGGTTTTGGATGGCATCCATGTGTTCAAAAAAGGAACAGTACAGATTGTTCAAAGAAGCATAGTCCGCTCAACCTTGGGAATTTTTTATCCAGTGACAATATCTCTCAAGATTTAAACAATGGCTTTTTCAGATGCTCAGCATGCCGAGGGAGTTTTATCACTCATTGGCCTGGACAGCAAAAATAGTTAAAGAAGTTCTCTAAGTGGAAATGTGGGGTGCCAGACAGAGTCCTGCATGGATCTGAGCAACTGGAGATGTCTAGACATTCTAACTATGTGGAAAATTATGAAGGTACTTATTATTATTTTTAAATGGTATCTTAAATAAAAGCATGTGACATCAGAAAGGCAACACCCATGAGGTCTCATCAACATGACTGATTAAACAAGATCTGAACAATGATGATGCCAATGGACATGCCAGCATGGAGGGGGTGAAAGCTTGCAGGGCCTCAACTCTAGGCAAAGAAGTGTGGGCATCTGGGGGCTGTTCAGAGTAGGAGAAACAGTCTTCTACAGGTAGAGCTTTCCAATTACACACATACATATATGTAACAGCATTAAAGAAAGAGAGATCCCTGACAGAAAACAGGAAGGGGTGCACGGGAAGGTTTTAGAAGAAGGAATGGCAAAGGGGAAACTATATAAAACTTCATCAAAACTTTTAAAAAATTAAAAATACTATAAAAATGGAATGTATGGAAAATGCACAGCACGCCACCAGAAAAGAAAAAAAAAATGTATGTTGTTTCCAAGTTTCTCTGTCAAAGTAACCTTTTAAAATACATATTATAACAAGTTAAATCTGTTTATTATAAACTACCAGCAAGCCTCCTTTCTCAGTGGAGGACAATAGACGTTGTTTTGTTCCTGATAATAGTTTTGTGTTGTTGTTTTGTTTTGTTTTGAAACATGGTTTCACTCTTAGCCCAAGCTGACCAGAAATTCACTTTCAGGACCAAAAACCTGGAACTAATAGGGCTCTTCCTGCCTCAGACTCCTGCATGCTGGGATCACAGCTAAGCACCTTCACCCATGCTGAGGCTTTGAGTTAACTGTTTGGGAGACAATGTGGGAGAATCCTTTAGAATTTAAACTGTATGTATGTATATATTTGACCCAACTTCTGATCTTCTAGAGATCTGATTTTTGGAGATTAATAATATGAACACGTATCTTTAAGTATATTTAATTTTCTTTAAGGGATTTATCACAAAGAAGAAACTAGATAAGTGTCCACACATGTCTTGGAGCGCTCTCATTAAAATATCATTTGTGAGCACATAAAATAGAAACTTGAATTAATTTAAGTAGCCTTCAAAATTATTTAAATGAATTCTGATTTAATCATAAGTGAGGTACAATGCAGACATTAAAATTATGAAACAAAACTTGGGATGAGGCTCAGTGATAGAGCACTTACCTTTCATGGTAAAGACCCTGGGTTTGCTTCCCAGCATTACCAGAGACATAGTCTAAAACATTTGATATAGGTAGATACAGTAGAAATAAAGCCAGAACATCTTGATACATGAAGAAACTTTAAATAACATGCATGACACTCTACTTTTAAGTTAAAATAAAAAAAGGAACAACCCTTACTTTTACATGATGGTAGTTCAGTAAAATATACACAAACCAGACACAAAGTTATTCATACTGATTATCCCTAGCAGTAGAATTTCTAAGTTCTTAAAAAAATTGTTATAAGGATCATGGATCTATTTTTAATCACAATTTTAGAATAATTATGCTATTTACATATTTGAAAAATACTCCTCAATTTATTCTACTTTTCTTAGCAATGTACTTTTAATTATTAGAAATTATTGAAATTTCTAATTATTTCATATTGATGAAAGAGGAAATGTTTGATTGATTAATATTTTGAGACATTGTCTTTTATCTTTCCTTCAATACATCCTAGGGCATGTATGTACTTTAGATTTTTTAAATTTTCCTAGGTATTACTATACATTTTTAACTATACTTTTTTAACAAGTAATTTTATTTACAAACTGGATTTTGTTGTTTTACTTTTACTACTTGGATATTTTTTAATGAATTCATATTGCTAATTTTAATACATTAGATTGGGTGTGTGGAGACACAATCTCTGAGAAAAGGAAGCTACCATCTCATCAACAAATGAGCAGACTATCATCCTTCTGGTCCTTGTGTGTCACACCAGGGTCTTGTTTTCTTAACCATCTCTGATAGGGTCATTATCAGTGAGCCGGATCATTGTTCAGCTAGACTACATACAGGCTCTCTCTTGGCACGGATCAATCCAAACAGTCTTGCAGGATCATCATGAACACTTTCTTCTACTGCCTGGTTATCAGATGAGAAATCTGGTACCAACTTGTTCTGAGAAATGCTGGCATCCATTGCACAAACTTGTGCATCCTTCTCCCTGTCTGAGAAATTAGCATTCTGCTTCCGGGGCCGTCTACGTTTCCCCTTGATGCTGTGATCCAGTGTGGCATAGCACATCTGACTTTCAGCAGGTACCTGAAAAGAAACATATGTGAGTTTTTCACTGTTGGTCTATTCTTTAATTTTCAATATTTCTATAAATTTTCATGGCTGATTTTGCAAAGTTGACAGTTGAAGACAACAGCAACAAACCAACAGGTAATTCGTGACTTTTGAGTTGGAAAATAAAGATATTTAGATGAATTTCATGGACTTTCCCATATTCAAAATTTACACGAGCACATCAGACCATTTGTCACCTGCTTCTGTCTTCACTTTCACCCCAAGCAGTTACTGCCTTCCATCACTCTCCTGAGCAACTGTACCTTCATTTGTTTAGGAGGGAAAGCACATTATAGGGAGGAATAAAGGGTGTGCTTTCCATAAGCTTAATAAATGGCAACTTAATTATTTAAACAGACCCACAAATCCTTCCTCTGCCTCTTACTTCACATTTTTAAAGGTTTGTAAGAAAAAGGCAAAACACATCTCCTTTTACAACTGACACCTAAGACAGAATGGAACTTGTTACCCTTCCCTTCTGTCCGAGAGGTGGGTCAATGCCGGGAGGACAGCCTCTTCTGGACTAAAGTCTGGATTCCATGTCCTGCCCTTTAAGGTTTTTCTGTTTTGATGCTCAGTACTCCCTGACTCTGCTCTGTGTCCCAGCAAACTTGACAATTCACGGTTGCACACATTTAGGACTCTCATTTGCCTCAACAGACAGACTGGTGAAGAGAGCTATCGACGCTCACTGAGAGCCACAGAGGAATGGCTGTTGGACTTTTGGGACTTGGCTAAACTCTCTTATCTTCTTCAGTAAAATTTTCCCTATCCTGTTTGAGAGACTTGGAGTGCTGTACCCAAGGCCAGCAAGACTAAGTAACCGACCAATGCTGGACCAAGCAACCCAATGCCTCCCACTGCCCTGGCTATAGGGCCCAAGAGAATGCACCAAGAATGGGCATATTTGATGGCATTTTAAAGTTAATATTTACTATCAAGAATAGAAAGCTATCTTTTCCTTTGAGTGAAAAGAAAGACGCACAAGCTGTCAGTGGCTTGCCTAGCCTCACTTGAGGAGTCTGCTGATGACATAGAAAGGAGAATGAGGAGAATGAGGACTGCTTCTCTACTCAATCATCTCAAAAGCAAAGTATATTCTTATCTCGGTCCATCATTTGAGGCAATAATCTCCCCTTAATACCAAAGTATTGGAATTTGGCTTTTGTAATGATAGGAAATCACTCCAAATAACAAGTGACAATACTGCTGTGTTTTATCAGGCAGTGCCAGGTTAAAAAAATGTACGAGTCCCAGGGGCTGAGAGATAGGTCAGAGGTTAACAGCACTGGCTGCTCTTCCAGAGGTCCTCAGCAACCACACGGTGACTCACAACCATCTCTAATGAGATCTGGTGCCCTCTTTTGGCACGCAGGCAGCACACTGTATACATAATAAATAAATCTTAAAAAAATATGAGTCTCAAGAAAGGATCATGGCTGCACATTAGATATTTACTTTAGACTTCCACTTTGACGGATTAGTTTAGGGAATTGGGGGTGTGATGTGGGAGTGTCATATATCAATCTGTTGATTTCATTGGTTAAGCAATAAAGAAACTCCTTGGCCCTGATAGGTTAAAAGATAGGTGGGAGGAGTAAACAGAATAGGATGCTGGGAGGAAGAGGAGGTGAGGTCAGACCCAACAGCTCTGCTCTCTGGAGCAGAGACGCCATGCTCAGCTCTCCTGGGTAGACTCAACAGCTCTGCTCTTTGGAGCAGAGATGACAAGCTCTGCTCTCCCAGGCAGCTCCGACCCAGGATGGATGGAGGCTAGAATCTTCCCGGTAAGCACACCTTGGGGTGCTTACACATATTACTAGAAATGGGCTAGTCCAGGTGCGAGAGTTAGCCGAGAAGAGTCTAGATAGAAATGGGCCAAGCAGTGTTTAAATGAATACAGTTTATGTGTTGTTATTTCGGGCATAAGCTAGCAGGCGGCCGGGGTGCTGGGGATGCAGCCCCGCCGCTCCTATTATTTCAACAGGGGTGCATAGAGGAAAGGGTATGTGTGTCCCCAGAAAGACACTGAAACTACAGGGGATGAAAAGAACCCATCTAATTTCCACTTAGTTCAGAAATTAGAAAGAAGCAAAGGAAGTTTTTGTTGTTATGTTTGTTTGTTTTGTTTTAATATTGAGAACATTTGCACATATGCTACGCAAATGATAATGATCATTTCCAGGAAGAAAAGGAAAATTAATTAAGGTGATAAGATCCTAAAAGACTCAGAGGAAATAGTTTGGAACCTAATTAATAATGGCTTGGGAATGGAGAAGATATTTTTGATAGAGTAAGGAGGCAGGACATTGATCCAAGATCAACAAATAAATAAAAGGAACATCACACGTGTATATCCTTAAATTTTATAGGCTATGGAACACTTGTGAAATAATCTTCTTGTGAGGTTTTCTGGCGAACTCTTAGGACTTAATTTTTGATGGTAGACCAAGATACTCAAGTCTCTGAACCACATACATTGCTTTCAACGGGCAAAGAAACGACACATATGTTTCTCAGAAAACATTTTCTTCCTTCAGCCTACGCTTTTGTGACCCATCCGTACATGAATATTAGAGAAGCAAATAGGGTAGTTCATGATTATGCTGATAAAGTAAAATTGGGCAATTAGGAGAAGATGACTTCCAATGTGAAACTAAATTTATAAAAATGTAATAGAACAGAGACTGAATAGTGTCTCTAAATTCATAAAAGAGCAGACTCAAGGATGTTACATGGTTTTGCATCATTTCCACTTGAGTAAAAACCAGATACATCTCAAACAAAGCTACTCTGTGCAATTCCTATGTGCTTACTTAAAATTTGTATTTACGATTCTTGGTATATTCACAGCTAAAATGGTGTGAGTGGGTCTCTACATTTCTAGATGATTTAATTTCACCTTAATCTCCTTCAAGAGCTTTTCTTTTAACATCATGAGATTAACAGGAGATAATATGTCATGCAGTTTTTCCTACTTTAATAAAATAAAATGTACTTTAAAGATTTGTGCTGTAAGAGTATATGTGTGTATGCATGTACCTATGTACTTCTGTGTGTGTGTGTGAGCGCACGTGTGCACGCGTGTGCGTGTGCAAATGTATGCATATGCCTGCAGAGGGCAGACAGGTTTTCAGATCCCCTGAAGCTTGAGCTACCCGTGACTGTGGGCTAGTCAGTGTGGGTTTTAGGAACTGAACCCGGTCTTATGTAAAACCATAAGATTAAGGGTACCTTAACCACCGAGCCATCTCTCTAGCCCCTGAAAGCATATTTTATAATTAACCAAATATCAGAATGTATATGTGGTGACTTTTTTCTCAAATATCACTACACCTTGATTTCTTAATAAAATTGTTAAAAAGTCTGATATCTTACAAAATTCATGTAGCGAAAAGGAGGAAAATTCTACCACCATGGGAAATTTCCAAACTGTGACCTATTTTTAAAATAAGACTGTTGTATGTAAGCTGGATCTACCTTGGGATTCTGTCTCCTCAAATAGCATCTGGGGACAAGTTCCAGGATGGGGTTTTTTTTGCAAGTTTTTATAAATAGAAATTTTAATGTTGCCTCCTTCATGGGAATCTAAGCAGAGAATGCATATGGGGCACATTAAGCCCAGGAACTGTCACCGCCATGACTAGTCTAGGCAGTAGTGAGAGGATACAAGAGAAAAGATTTTGGAGAAGAAAGAATAATGCTTTAACTGAATGTTTTGATGCTTTCAGGGAGTTATGCATGTATGCACAGACAGGGTCCATTGTTCTTTGAACTATACCTAATTTTGAGTCTTCTGGTGCTCAGTTTTGCTCCTGCTTCTGTATTTCCCTGTAGAGCTCAAGTCTCGGAACTTGACACATGAGTCATGCTGCAAAATTTTTAGCAGGCTGCTCCTAATGTCTATGGGAAAACACTTTTTGTGCTCTTGAAGCACGTCCAGGTGCTTTGAACTAGACCAGATGTGACTTGTGCAGGAAACTTTACCTGTGCAGAAGCGGTGGCTTCTTGCATGTCACTCGCAGATCTCTGTGGCCGAGCTTTCATTTGTTCATAACAGTCCTCATCCATTGGCTCTTGGGAGTAGAGGAGATTTCCGTGGAAAAATGAAAAGTGCTGGTATGAATAAAATGTATGATCCAGAGAATATTTAACTAAGAATATATAGCCTCAAGAAGTATTTAAATAGTACATTAGATGGACATGCAATCAAGTTATGGAAGTGCAAGCTGTTCCTGCAGATCTGACAGCGAAGCCCTTTGCCCACAATGTTACTGACAGACAGTAAGAAGCGCAAGATGCAGACTATATC
Source organism: Alexandromys fortis (assembly GCF_014885135.2). NCBI lineage: Eukaryota > Metazoa > Chordata > Mammalia > Rodentia > Cricetidae > Alexandromys > Alexandromys fortis. The sequence goes on from NW_026067944.1 coordinate 33,980,991, forward strand.
AAAAGGATTTTCTGTACCCCAGCAGCATGTGGAAGCCTCATCTAAACCACTGTTTAAAATGATCTAGAGATCCAATGGAGTTAAAGGGTTGCCTGTGTTGTCTGCTACATGGGTGTCACTGTACGTGCTACACCATGGCATAAAGCATGGTGCTTTCCAAATTCATCCATGATTATGGCTTTGTAATTCATTCTATGAATGATATGTTTTATTCAGAATCTTTTAAAATACCTCATTCTAATTTTGAATAAAATGACTTAGATTGGGATTTGTGCCCCATCAGCTAGAGTCGTATCAGATAGACAGGACTGTCTCAAGTCCTCAAGATTGTTCAATAACATTCTAAGGATCTCAAACTTTTGTACAGTGTCTAAAAGTGAACAGACTTGTACCCACTACATCCTTCATGATAGTGAACCATCCTATTCTGTGTCATTATTCTCCCAAATGCATCCCTGTACATGTCTACTTAGAGTGGCTAGTTATGCAACCAGAATGTATAATGCACCAACTGGGCCTCAGTGAGGAAGATATATTTATTTTACCAAAAGGTACCTAGTAATCTTTCTGTCCTCTCTGAAAAACAACATGGAAAAAACAATAGAATGGTGTTTCTTAAATCTTAGTTCATGAAAAACTAGCAACAGAATCTTGTGTTTACTTGTTACGTAGAGGAGTTCTAAAGCCAATCCAGGGCATGTGAGGTCAAAATCTTAAAATAAACCCTGGCATATTTGGGTTTGGAAAGTACTGATCTGATGGGCACTGGGCCATTAGAATTTATAAGAATTTAAATATGAAGGATGAGATCGTAATTCTGCAATATGGAACAGAAGGGACATTAGTTTAATATAATGTTCCTGGCTTGTTAGTGTGCAGAAGTTAGAACATGCTCATAATGGAAAGAAAGACAGTTAAATCTTTGAATCATTAGAAAATTCACATTTCTCTAACTTTATAATCCTATACTGGTTTGGATATGTAGACATTGTGATATTGTTAGATCACAGAAAACTTTGGCGTTTGAGACAGAGATTTGCAAGCAGAATAATCCCAGAAGCTCCGCCCGTGAATAGAGTGGAGGATTGGAAAAGCGCAGCCTCTTCTCTCATCAGCTATGACATCAGATCTCAGCTGCTTGCTCTGAGGACTTCAGAGGGTTTTGTTTGGAGAGAAGGTTCGAGTGAAGAGCACTTGTAGAAGAATAGAAGCACCAACCACTTAGTGATGACTTGGTGCTGCTTTCTCCCCACTTGCTATCAATCTAGTCCCAGGTTCTCCATGTAAAGAGTACGGGCTAAACCACAGGAAACCGGAGAAAGTGTTCATGATTTTGGCAACTGAGCCTGTACACAGGCTTCTATATACAGGTCCCCAAATACGGTTTCTGTAGATCATATTCTATTCTAGAAATGACGTTATTTTATAGAATTCTCTGTGCGACAAAATTCATGGGAATAGAACCTTCTACTGCTTTTCTAGTGGTGATGTATTGTTGTTGCTCCAGGAGTGAAATGAAGCTCACAGAGAAGCAGGAACTGCTGGCTTGTACTGACGATCACAGTGCAATTTACAGTGTGGCCCTTGCACACATAACCTACACAATGTACTTTTACATAACCTATGGTTTCTAGAATACCTAACTGTAATGGTTTTAAAAATGAGACACCACAAATTGTTGGTAAAATTATATGGGTTTTTTGACATGTCTAATTATGGAAAAATAAAACTTACCTGGGATTATATTATCTAAGTTACCATAAATTGGAGTATCTTCAACATAATATTCATCAACTCTGTAACAGGGAAAAAATAATTTTCTTTATTAGATAAAATCTGCCTTACACTTAGTAAAATGCAATTACTAAGTAATAATTGGTTGACTAATAACTAATTTCTCAGCTATCTTCAATATCTAGGAAACTATCATATGCTCTTGTTCAACCATAGGAGTCTTTCTATGGTAGAAGGGATCATATATGCATAAGTAAAAGCATGAATCATGTATTCGTGTATCTATGTGTGTCTGTGTCTGTATATGTGCATATTTATGTGCCCATGTGTGTTTATATGCATGTGTGTGTATGTGCAAATTAAAAATTAAGATGGGAACCTTCTTTCACAAAGAAGGATAATATACGATTATTGAGAACTCATGTGTTAGTGACTTTTTGAAGCACATTTCATATACTTTGTTTGTTTGCTGTTCTGATTCTCAAAGCAATTCCAACAGGCCACCATTATATGGCCTTGATTTATAGATAAGAAACATAAAACACACAAATGCATGACTCCTTGATTTCAAGGACACAAAAGTAGAAAATAGCAGGTTTAGGATTAGAATGCAGGTTGTCTGTGCTATTAGCTTTTCTGTCTGTTTGCTTGCTACCAGCACAGCTCTGAAAGGTCCTTTAAAACTACATTGATTAAGTAAATTCTTTAGACTCAGACTGGTAGATGGAATATAAAGATTGATAACACTACAGACAGGAGAGGCCCGAGACTCAGATAGATTAATTTCTTACTTAGCTTTATGAGCAAAATCAGAAATAATTACTGGTTGTGAGAGTTTTCCACTCTTCCAGGGCTCATTCAACCCTTGGGCCAGTCCTACAGAAGGCTATGATTCCCTGTACTGCATTCTCTAGGAATCTGCAATGTGTAGGAGTTAAGCATCCAGAAACACAGTCAGCAATTGCAGAACTAGGGCCACAATGTAAATTTGATTGCAAAGTCCTATGCTCTACCCATATCCTAAGAAGTCATGCAGAAATTTATATAATCTAAAGGCTTTAGCGAAACAGTCCAGAAGATCATGTAAAAACCATTATTTCCTGCCCCTCTAGTCAAATGGACTAACAGGGATACATGAGTTAAATTTTCTTCTGCTTTATGCAAATAATGGTATTATCACAGTAAATATTTTACCAATGTCACCAGACTGCCCTACTGATATCACTCTTATGACAACTGACTAAATTTTATATTGGCAGGGTTGGGACAGAGGTACATAACACTTGGTAGATAAAATTTTATGAAATAGGACCAACCGCTTTCACTTTGAGATTGCAAGTCACAGAGTGTTGGAAGGAATTACAATCAAAGAAAAAGGAAGTCATCCCAAGGCATGACACTGAGTACTTCCCATACTTCTTAAAGAAGACAGAGTATATATAAATAGTAAGTAAGTTTCCTTAAACAGGTAACAGTTCAAAGATGGCCACACAAAATGGTTTAAAAAGTCCAAATGTTGGCCCTCATTTCACTTATCCAATAGTGAAAGACCTGATCTACAGCATCCTTTCCATCCAGTACACCTTAATACTTGAACCAATTGTCTTGATCATGGATTTCCTCTAGATATGCACAAAATATTACAGCAAAAGTTGAAGACTTTTAATAAGATGAGCCATCCATTTTCCCAGCCCACAGAGATAGCAGATGCAACCTGCAAATGATAAATCATGTCCAAAAAATGAATATCACTCTATTTGCTATGAATGAAAATAAGATGTGATTTATAATGTCGGGCCCCGTGTCTGCAGGCTGGTCCCAAATGATTAATCACCTCAAATAAACTATTATTCAGAAGCAGCTGCTTAACGAACAAATTAAAAAACATGTTTTTACTTAGCAATGCCAAATAGGTCCAGCTTATTGCAGACATGTAATAACTTCAACAACAAATGTTTGGCAATGTTTTATGTGGAAGATTACAATAATTGCTGTTTTTTCCTTTGGCAATGCTGAGAATCAAATGTCAGGTCTTGAGCATGGTAAGTAAGTATCTTTCCTCTGAGTTACATACTCAGCTCATATAGTGATTGCTTTTTAAAAAATTAATAACTGAGCTCATAACTGAGACAATAATATACCCTGAGTTTGGGGTCAAGTCAGACTCAGTCTGAAGAGGAACTCTAGATATTAGGTAATTTATTGGCACTTCAAAATTGTAAAATATATTATTTTAACCTCTTTTATGGTCCAAATTTTGAGTTTTCATTTAGAGCTTATCCAGTCACTGCTTTAAAATGTTTACTTTACTCACCTCAAGTGCTCTGTGATGTAAGTAGATTTGAATTACTCTTTAAAACAAAACAAAACATTGCTTCTGACTGGATCCCTTTGAACTTCAATCCTATAAGTTCTAGCTCTAATACTTATAAATCAAGTTCAAAGGGATCCAGTCAGAAGCAATGTTTTATTTTTCTCAACTTCCAAATTCCATAATACAATATAGAGTTCCAACATTCAAGTAAAAAGGTAGGATATTGCTGCAAAACTAATCAAATTGTTCTAAGGAGTTAGGACGTTATCAGGCTGGAGAAAAAAAACAGGCTTGGGGGTCTATCAGAAACTGCTGTTGACAAATGTTAGCTTGATTTACTTAAAAGCATTTCTTTGACTAGGTAGAGGCTTAAGTTTGGGTTGTATTGGCATCTGAATGTTTTCTACAACCACAAAGGAGGGTGAAATTATTTGGAGGATGAATCATTTTGCTAGAGGAGTGTTTTAAGGTTCAGGAGAAGGAGCAAGAGAGAAGCTAATAGAAAGAGGAATGTCTTAGGGTTGTTTGTTTGTTTGTTGCTGCTGCTGCTGCTGTTTGGGTTATTTATTTATTTATTTATTTGAGACAGGGATTCTTTCTGTAGCCCTGGTTGTCATGGAACTCACTCTGTAGACCAGGCTGGCTTCAAACTCAGAATTCTTCCTGCCTCTGTCTCCTAAGTGTTGGGATTAAAAGTTTGTGCCACTACCGCCAGGTGAAGAAGGATGCTTAAAAGAATTCCCACACTAGCTCAGAATTGAGAAATAGACGGTTACTTATTTAGGGATAGACTCACCAATCAGAATCCTCTGCTTTAACGGAGATCATAAACTGAATCCCACAGCCGGAAAAGAGGCTGGATGCATGCTCTACATTGGCATATATAATATAAGAGGCCACGCCACAGTGGGCGGGTAACCACAGGCTGTAAGACTTCCTACAGCAGCCAGGCTTAGTTAATTTTATTGCTGTGAAGAGGCACCATGACCACAACAACTATCATAAAGGAAAACATTTAATTGGGGCTGGCTTACAGCTTCAGATGTTTAGTTCATCATCATCATGGCAGGACATGGCAGCATGCAGACAGACATGGTGCTGGAGAAGGAGCTGAGAGTTCTCCATCTGGATCCACAGGCAGCCGAATGAGACTGCCACACGAGGCCCAGCTGCAGTGTAGACCTCAAAGTCCTCCTGCACAGTGAAGCACTTCCTCAAGCAAGGCCACGCCTACTCCAACAAAGCCTCACCTCCTAAAAGTGCCACTCCCTATGGGCCCAAGCATTCAAACATGTAAGTCTATGGGGGGCCATTCCTATTCAAACCACCACAGGAAGCAAAACCAAAGGGGTTTCTTGGTAATGCAGAGCCAGCGAAGTGAAAAGTAGAAAGTGCCAGGTTTCCCGGGGTTTCAGATGGGCCAGCAAAATAAAATTAAGATTTGACCCTATGGAACACATTAATCCTTTTGGCAAGAGCTGAGTCAGTGAACTGGAGACCCGAAGACTGAGTGGCATAGATTAAAGACTTCAAAGAGAAGGGGGAAGCTAGCAAATATGATCGGAACACAGCTGGATTGTCATGGTTGGCTGTAAAAGGTGTATAGTAGACGGGCAACTACGCAGTGATGCAGCATCAGGCTGCTATTTTCTCATTTCTTATTTTTTAAAGCACGAGCAAAACAGTCTACTTATGTATTAAGGGAAAGATATAAGTGAAGCAGAAAGAATATTGGATCAGAAGAAAAAGGAAAATCGTTACGGGTGTTCCTGAATATATGATTGCTGAACTGTTACTTTCTTCATCAAGAACGCTGAGACAGGCATTAATGTCTTAGACAGGGAATGAGTGGGAAGGCCCCAAAGAGAAGGCCCTGATCCAGAGGAAACATGTAAATCTCAGAAGCATTTCCTGTTGGCTTGAGTCAGGAAAGGAACTGCAGAGTGTTCTTGGTGAGGGGACAGTGCCTGGATTCTCAGAGTCATGTTGCCCAAAACCAAATCTTCATTCCATGATCAGTGTTCAGGGTCTTCTCTGATATGCCTGTGATTGCAAGGTTAGACACAAACTGCTTGTGCTTTGGGATGCTTACAGAAAAGCTTCTGGCCAAAGGGAGGGAAGACAGAAGATATGCCAAAATGACGGTCTCTGATGCAATGAGGAAAGAATCCTAGAACAGTCACATACAGCGGGGGTGAATGCGGAGCCCCTAAGAATGAGGGTCAAGGAGATAATTTATTAGATAAAGTACCAGACACAGAAGCACAAGGTCCTGAGGTCAGATTTCCAATAGGCTCATAAAAGCTGGGAACAGTGATGCAAGCCTGTAGCCTCACCTCCCAGAGCAGCTCCAGGGGAGCGGAAGAAGATAGACAGAGAGGGTTCACTGACCAGCCAGTTGAGCAAAAATGGCAAACTCCTTGTTCTGTGGGAGACCCTGTCTCAGGAAACATGATGGAGACCGATAGAGGATGACAACAGCACTCACGTCGGGTCTTTTCACAGGTACTGACATCTGTGCTACACATAATGAACAACCTTTGCGGGCTCTTCACAAGAAGCACTGGTTATCTTGCAGTTACACAGGATGGGGCTTGTATCATAGTTATAACATGAGGATGGATATGTTAGAGATAACCTGAGTACATGTGAGGCATGCCTATAGGCCCTCACCCTCCACAAACTGACCTCAAGTCTCTTTTGCTGAAGACAACACCCACACAACTCATTGAACATAGAGAAGTTGAGTTAGTGCCTACACAGAGCCTTCACCCCAACATGCTAGCATCTTTGGTACAGGACAGTACTCTGTACACTATTAAAGGAGAAATGTAGACACCAACACAACTACAAACGTTTGGTCCACAGTGGAGTCCTGTCTTCCAGATGTGCTGATGCAGTGGTGGCACAAAGCTTGTGGGAGTAACCAACCCCTGTCGAATTTGACTTAAGGCCCACTCAGAGAGATGGAACCCATACCCTACACTGCTTGGGTCACCAAGAACCTGAGACTAGATAGCCCAGGGAACTAGATAAAACTAAATACTTCTGCTCTACTAAAAGAACAGAAATTAAATGATTCCTAGTGACATTTTACAATACTCATAGATCAGTGCCTTGCTCGTTATTATCAGAGAAGCTTCCTCTTTAAGCAGCTGGGAATGAATACAGAGACCAATAGGTAGACCATTATACAGAAAAGGAGAGAACCTGGAACACTCAGCCCTAAAGGAATATTCCCATGAGGGCTCAGGGAGAAGAGGAGGCAGGAAGAGTGTATGAGCCGGAATTGAGGGAGGACACCAGTAGAACAGGCCTGTAAATCACCAGGATCAACACACAGATGAACTCACAGAGACTAAGGCGGCATGCACAGGGACTTCATGGGTTTACACCAGATGGTAAACCCATCTGGTGCTGAAAGGAGTAGCGGACACATGCCCTCTTCCCCAACCCAAAAGCTATCTGCAATTGATAACCACCTGTAAATGAAATCATTTTCTACAAGGGAGTCGCACGGTGAAACTACTTTTAAGAGTAGGAGACATGGCCATTGCTGTGGGAAATTATTTTAAGGCATGTTACATTTATTTATGCTCTGGAACATTTGTTTAATGATGTAAAGATGTGTTGCTTTTGTTTATGTTGTATTTTTTTTTAACTCAGTGAAGCTGTGATTCTTTGCCTGTCTCAAACACCTGATGATCTAATAAAGAGCAGAATGGCAAATAGCGAGACAGGAGAAAGGATACGTGGGGCTGGCAGGCAGAGGGAATAAATAGGAGGGGAAATCTGGGAGGAGAAAGAACAAGGAGAGGAGGATGTCAGAGGCCAGCCACCCAGCCACCCAGCCACCCAGCCACCCAGCCACCCAGCCAGCCACAGAATAGGGGTGAATAGTAAGATATACAGAAGTAAGAAGAGGAAAAAAAAATCCAGAGGCAAAGGTAGTTGGGATAAACAAGTCAAGCTAAGGCCAGGCATAGATAAGCAAGAAGTAGTCTCTCTGTGCGTGATTTACTTGGGAGCTGTGTGACGGGCCCCCAAAGAGCAAAGAGTAAAGAGTCAAGAAAAGAAAACAACAACACCAATCTGTAGATGGCCAACAGAAAATGAACTCAAAGTGTCATTGGAGGCTTCTTGTCAGAGCTTTTCCTTTCTTATTAATTTTGTCATATATATATATATTCTCTCCCCCCACAGGTTCTTTAATGTTTTTATGGGATTCTTGAGTATGTGTCTCTGCATCTATATCTGTTTCCTATGTCCTTTTGGGGGCTCTTTTCCTTGTTTCTTTTTTTTTCTTATCCTCATGTGTCGGTTTTATTCTATCTTTCTATATTTTATATTGTCTCTTAGAAGTCTCTTTTCTAATGAGAAGCAGAAAAGAAGTTGGTCCTGATGGAGAGGGAGGATATGGGATAAAGGGAAGGGGAAGCAACATTCAGGATATATTATATTTAAAAAATCTATTTTTAATCAAAATAAAAAAGAAGAGACTCAGCTCATATATTCTTATAAGGTATTGGGTCAGGAAAGGACACCAGGGAAGTTACTATTTTAAATATTCTCAGACTGCAGAACTGGTCTAGAAGACAATCAGTATGAGCTACACAAATAACAGGATTTATATTTCGTTGGTATAGTCAACAAAAATGGAATTAAGAGAGCCTGTGCCCTGTGGGATTCTAAATATCCAAATGTTGTCATGAAAGAGAAAGGTAACTGAGACACAGAGGGTTGTAATAAGAGCAGCCCCCATGTCTCTATGAAAAATATGTGATATTATTTGAGAAAAGACCAAAGACTGAGGAGTGATTGTGCAGATAAAGTAATTACAAACTATGTGACCTTGGAAATTGGAGTGAGACAGGCAACTGGTGAACAAGGGTTTTATTAGACCTCATGTCTCACTTTTTAATCCAAAAAAAAAAGCATCAGAGTTTCTATCCATTACCCCTGCAAGTAAAATGTCACCATAGTTTTCAGATGTTAACCCTGAAGTTCATGGATGCTGAATATTTCACCAAGCTTGTAAATGGATGACTGAAATTTATACAATTTCTGAATTTTTTGGATCTCAAACCTATAGTATATCCACTGTGTACCTTCCTTACACAAAGAGAAAAGAGGTGAGGATTGTATACAATTTATGTCAAAGAAAAATGAGGCAGTCCAAGGATAAATAACACAGAGTGTGTATTTCATTTTCTTTTTGTAAATTTGGATGTTATATTGTCCTTGGGTTGATTATATTTGTGATCTCCTGGTGCAGAAAGGACAGGAGCTTGGGGAAACAGGAAGGACAGAGATAACATTTCTTTTCCTCTAGTGTAGCAGATTTTGAAGAGCTAAGAAGAGTGAAAACGGATTCCAGTACGATGGAGGTCAGTTTGCTTGTCTAACAGAAGAGGCTGCAGTAATTCTAACCCCACCTCAAAGACATTGGTTTCTCCTTGTTTTCTGTTGATGGTTTTACATTTCAGTGAGTGAAGATAATGGTAACTTTGTTTTTCTGAGTGTTTAATGCCTCCCTACAAAAGCATTTTTTTCTTCAATCCACATAATCAAGAAAAGTGGACTAGTTAAATGTTCAGAAGTTTGGGAATTAACGTCCCTCTTCTTGGTAGTGTCTGAATTGTATATTCAATTTTTGACTAAATAGAGATATATTGCAATAAACAATAGATATCTAAGGCATTTTTATCAGACAATAGATTAAATCTTTGAGGGAAGATCTATGCCTTGCTACTTTGTAGTTTTAATTTTGGAAGACTGTTCTCCACGTACTGTTGAAACATCCCTGTCTCATTTGTAATGCTCAAGGATAACCAGAGTATGAAACAGAGGGTGCAAAACCATGGGATGAAGATAAACTGGCTGGAAAAGCCCAGGCTTGACTTCAGTCTCCATAGAGACAGGAGCAGCCTTAAAAGCTTTAGTTGTCATGTTGTCCTTGGGGTATAAAAGTCAATGCTGGCTGATTTCTAATTTTGCTCACCTACAGTGCAAGTAAGACACATGCAGATGAGATGCTGCACCCCAAGCAGCATCTAGACAGCATCTGTCTTAGCCTCTAGGAACCTTCATGATGAATGTGAGGTCTTTTTGTCCCTTAGTACATAATTGTAAATGATAAACTCTTTCCATGCAACACATGTGTATTAGTGTCTTCTTCACTAGACATGGCAGTTAGGAAAGCGTAGCTCAAGACACGGTGAGTTGAAGCATTTAAACTCCTATGCCTAATGGTCGACATGATGATAAACTGCTTTCTTTCATGTAGGGGGCGTTTACTCTTTAGGCATCAGTGATCTTAGTTTATAAATTTATAGTGTAGTGCTTATTCTTGAGAGATTATTTGCTAAATGAATGACTGTTAAATAAGAACCAGCTTTCCCCACATCTATAGTACAGAAAGAAGCCTAACTGCATTGAGATGGGTATTGTACGAATGAGTTCCTTTCCAACTCTTCTCACACTGATACCAAAGCCATCAATTTAGTCTTTAACTAAATCACAAAACTTTTCATAGCACTATATCTTTTTTTTATCTTGTGATAAAAATGTGAGCCTATTCCATCTTGTCTGAAAGTCAGAGATTTTTAGCTTGCTCAGAGTTGTTGGCAAAAACTGTAGCTACACACACTGACATAGCGTGTGTTTACTTGGTGTTTTGGACATTAAGGTGGCCCATAGTGGTCGATCTACTCCACCCTGAACAAAGGTCAGAGAATTCGAGCATACTTCTGCCCCTTCTTTGAAATAGTAGGTTTGACCCAGGGAGTGGCTGCCTTCAGGAAACTTGGTCTAGGATGGGTTAGCTGCCTAAACAACAGAATGCTTTTCTCATAAATTAATGGCTTGATGTCTCAAAGTATTGAAGTAAGTAACTATTCTAGTATCTCTTTATATCATGTTAAAGTAGTCTTTTGCCCCCCCCCTTTGTATTGGAGCATAAAAATGTACAGAAAATTAAACACGGGCATACTCAGAACTTGGAATTCAGCATTGAGTAATAGCTTAGTTGCCCTCCCGATGCTATCCTATGTCTCTGTGTTTCTTTCTTATCTCTGTTCCTCCTACGAAACATTTCTAAACCTCATGCTCCTACTCTGGAATGTGAACCATCTATGGTCAGGAGCCTGGCAGAAGTCACTCCAAAAAGGCAGCACACGACATATGGCAGCCCAACGTGGTGTGGCTCCCAACATTTTTTTTTTTAAATAGGCTCACTTTATGCAGCCCTGGCTAACCAGAAACTCAGAATAGACTTTTCTGCCTTGCCTTCTTAGTGCTGGGAATACAGATTAGTGTCACCCCCACACCTGGCATAGTGTATCTTAATTACCCTTCAAATGTCAAGAATCAAGTTAATCAGAAAAGAGATGAGTGTCCTCGTGTTTGTTGTTAGCAAGTCATTCTTGATGGCATGAAATTATTTCACACCAAAGATTTCTGTATGAAGAGTAGTCACAAAAATTTGTTTGCAGAGAATCTACCAACATTCATATCAAGTCACAAAAATTTGTTTGCAGAGAATCTACCAACATTCATATCAAGACAAAAGCTTCAACTCTTGTCTTGTCCTGTCCTGTCCTGTCTATCCAGTTAGAGAGTTCTCCAAAGATTTCTCAGTCCACCATTCTGGAAGATTCGAAGAATCCTTTCTCTGTAACTAAGCCAGGAAGTATTAAAGAGATGAAATTAAGTATTATTTTAGAGTATAAATTCATCACATTTCAGTATTGATTGAAATCATCCCTGCAAGCAACATTCCACCAAGCAAGTGTGTGTGTGTGTGTGTGTGTGTGTGTGTGTGTGTGTGTATGTATGTATCTTCTCTATTTGTTTTGTTTGTTTTTTTGAGACCAAGTCACTATATACCCCAGATTGATCTCAAAATTCACTATGTAGCCCAGGTTAGCCATAAACTTGTGTTCTTTTTCTGTTTTGCCCTCTCTACTGCTGGTATTAAGGCATATGCCTCGTACCATCAGGCCTTGTAACTTATCTTAAGCTTCATGAGGTTTTATATATTTCCTTTTATTCTGCTTTCTGAAATGTCATATAACCCTATATAAAATTAGACTGCACTCTTAAAGTTTCATCTTAGTTATAATATAGACATATGTTCAGATTTTGATGAGAGTTTTATAGATGTCAGGTTAGACTCTTTTTACTCTTCACTCAGCTCTTTGATTGACTTGATGTATTAATAACTAGATGATAATGTTATGGCTTCCAAATTTCAGATGAGAGTAATTATAATTTACGTTTCATTTTCTTTTCGATCAAGTGATAACATTTCTGTGGCAAATCCATAAGCAATATAGCATTTGCTACTTCCCTGATTAATTGAAAGTCATAATGCATTATTCAATTTTTACATACCTTGGAATGTAGTCATCATAGTATCTGTACACTTTATCTGAAACATAGTAAAAATATACAAATTAAAAGAAATGTCTACACACTTAAAAATATTTTACCAAATGTTCTGAGGGAGCTAAGCCTTGGTGTAAATTAACAAATTTGGTCAAGCCACAACAGCTCCTACTAATTGAGCTGGGGAGGATATGATTTGGTGGTGATCTGAGAGTATCAATGGATCCCTGTACCAATGTTTACTACTCAGGATGACAGAATCATGGAGCGCACTGAAACCTTTAAGAGTGTAATCTAAGGGAAAGTCCTTTAATTACTCAGAGTGTTGCTGCGAGAAGGGAGTAAGCATGTTGTCATGTGACTGCTGGGTAATTTTTGGAAGATAGTCATAAATACAAACAAAACTGACTGCTCCCCTCTGTCCTCTGACTGGAGAAGTATTCAGTTAATCTAACATGTAGACTTGCCATTGCTATCTGATAGGAGTTGACATAGTCAAGGGGCAGACCCTAAGCTATAACTGTTCAGGTTTTGAACTTTCCAGAGTTATAAGCTAAATAAAACCCTTTTCTTTACAAAGTTAACTACCTTTGGTGTTTATTGTAATAATATAACAAACAGATAAAGACATCTTCCTTTCTGAGCCAATCAAATGTTGTTTGGTAATTTGAGATGAAAACAAGACAGCTTGGGCATAATATTGAGCTAGATACATAAATATTTTGTACATAGAAAACACTGAGAAAAATCTGGGACTTCTATTCCTGTCACCCTTGTTTCTGACCATTGTGAAACACTGACATAGTTTCTGCCTTTAAGTTCCATTAACACTCCTGGGGTTTTTTGTTCTATTTTTGTTCATATAGGTTCTAATAGACCTTTTTTTTTTAAACAACAACAACAACTCTACTTATAAAGTAGGAAAAGGCATGATATATCATGTATTTATTTCTGTATTTAGAAAAAGGAACTGCTTATAATCAGATCAAGACCACTTTCCAGATTTGTTTGGTGCCTTGCTTTGAATGAGAAATGTCCCCCAAAGTCTTGGGCATTTGATGACATGGTCTTCAGCTGGCCATGCTATCTGAGGTGATTTGGGAGGTGTAGCATCAGTGAAGGAAGTATGTCACTGGGGATGGGTTTTGAAAATTCAAAACCATTCTCTCTCTCTCTCTCTCTCTCTCTCTCTCTCTCTCTCTCTCTCTCTCTCTGCTTTGCCCTTGCCCTTGAGGATGCACACTCTCAACTTCTTGCTTGAGTTGCCATGTCCCATGCCTTCCACCATGACAGACTTATATTCCTTTGGAACCATAAGCCTAACTCTTTCTTTTAGAAGTTGTCCTGATAATGATGTTTTATTACAGCAACATAAGAATAGCGAATGCACTTGGAATTTAAGTACATCTGTAAGAAGATAAAATCTAGGATGATGTATCATGAAACATACTCGTGGTTAGGAATCAGCTAATATTGGATTTGGTACCAGGGCACATGCTGTGGGACAGAATGAAAATTGGTCTAAAGTTATGCTTATCAGTCCATCTGTAGAAAAGAATAGCAAAACCTAGCATCATGGAGTGGATATGGAAAATAATTAAAACAATGTCAAGACATTTTATAAAATGACAAAGCTACCTACCAATATCATGTGGTCTAAATTCATATCATATAAGCCACAGCTTGTGCTCACTAAATTGGAAAGTTTCTTCATGAATGAGTGAACTTGAAATAGACTTATTCAGTTATTGAAGTGAAATTAACATGAGTAAAGTTTAACTTGGAAGGAAATCATGGAAATTTCACCTTTACAGAGGGAATTGCCACTAGCTGAACATTTTTTTGCTTATAATAAGAAACTGAGAATAAAATAAAGAATATTTTTTTAAATTAAATGAAGAATATAGGGCTAAGTAGTTACATTGACAGACTGCTTGCCTAGCATATATGAAGCCCTCAGATCCCCAGCACCATATGAACTGGTCGTCGTGGTCCATGTCTCTAATCCCAGCATTTTGAAGGTCAAAGTAAGAGAAACAGAAATTCAAGGTCATCCTCTACTATATAGAGAGTTTGAGGCCAGCCCGATGTACATGAAACCTGTTCTCAAAATTAAACTAAAACAAAGAAGAATGTCATTTATTAGTAAGAATAAAAAAATTAGATGTCCCATAAAATATTTTCTTAAACTGGCAAATATTTTTATGATATAAGGACATCTAGGTAAAAAATAATTGCGATATTAATCTTGGTACCTTGAAAATATACTCATGTAATGTTTGAAAGAGTAACTCTAGAGTAGTGAAATACCAAAGAATGTTTCATTCCCTAAATAAAAAGGAAAAAAATTGCTTCTTTGTCAAAAATCAGGTGTTCAAAGATGTGTGGGTTGATACCTGGGTCTTCTATTCAGTTCCATTGGTCCTCCTGTCTGTTCTTATGCCAATACCAGACTGTTTTTAGTACTATAGCTCTGTATTAGAGCTTGAAGTCAGGGATTGTGATGCATCCAGAAGTCCTTTTATTGTACAGAATGTTTTTTTTGCTATCCTAGGTTTTTTGCTTTTCCATATGAAGTCGAGTACCATTGTTTCAAGGTCTGTGAAGAATTTTGCTGGGATTTTGATGGGCTTTGCATCAAAACTGTAGATTGCTATTGTCAAGATTGCCATTTTTACTTTGCTAATTCTGCCCACCCAAGAGCATGTGAGATCTTTCCACTTTCTGATGTCTTTTTTAATTTCTTTCTTCAAAGATTTAAAGTTCTTGTCATACAAGTCTTCCACTTGTTTGATTAGAGTTACTCTGAGATATTTTATGCTATTTGTGGCTATTGTGAAGGGTGTTGTTTCTCTGATTTATTTCCTAGACCTTTTATCATCTGTGTACAGGAGGGATTCTAATTTTTTTGAGTTAATCTTGTATCCTGCTACATTGCTGAAAGTGTTTATGAGTCATAGAAGTTCCTTCGGAGAATTTTGGGATCGCTTATTAAACTATCATGTCATCAGCAAACAGTGAGAGTTTGACTTCTTTTCTGATTTTTATCCCCTTGATCTTCTTTTGGTGTCTTACTGCTCTAGACCTCAAGAACTATATTGAATAGATATGGAGAGAGTGGACAAGAACGAAAATAGACCCATACCATGCACAAAACTCAAGTTCAAATGGATCAAAGACTTCAACATAAATCCAGCCACACTGAACCTTATAGAAGAGAAAGTGGGAAGTACACTTGAATGCATTGGCAAAGGAGACCTCTTCCTAAATATAACCCCAGAAGCACAGAGAGAAACAATTAATAAATGGGACGTCCTGAAACTGAGAAGCTTCTGTAAAGCAAAGGACACGGTCAACAAGACAAAATGGCAGCTTACAGAATGGGCAAAGGTCTTCACTAACCCCACATCAGACAGAGGTCTGATCTCCAAAATATAGAAAGAACTCAAGAAATTGGTCATCAAAAGAACAAATAATCCAATAAAAAAAATGGAGTACAGATCTAAACAGAGAACTCTCAACAGAGGAATCTAAAATGGCTGAAAGACACTTAAGGAAATGCTCAACATCCTTAGTCACCAGAGAAATGCAAATCAAAACAACTCTGAGATTCCATCTTACACCTGCAAGAATGGCCAAAGATCAAAAACACTGATAACAACTTATGCTGGAGTAGTTGTGGGGAAAAGAGAACACTTCTGCATTGCTGGTGGGAATGCAAGCTGGTACAACCCCTTTGGATGTCAGTGTAGTGATTTCTCAGAAAATTAGGAAACAACCTTCCTCAAAAGCCAGTAGTACCACTTTTGGTTATATATCCAAAGGATGCTCAATCATGCTACAAGAACATGTGCTCAACTATGTTCATAGCAGTATTTTTTTTTTTTTTTTGCCATAGCCAGATCATGGAAACAACCTAGATGCCCCTCAACAGAAGAATGGATAAGGAAAATGTGGTACATTTACACAATGGAGTACCACACACCAGTAAAAAATAATGACATCTTGAATTTTGCAGGAAAATGGATAGAGCTTGAAAACATTATTTTGAGTGAGGTAACCCAGACACAGAAAGACAATTGTCACACGTAGTCACTCATAGGTGGGTTTTAAACATAAAGCAAAGAAAACCAGCCTACAAACCACAATCCCAGAGAACTTAGACAACAATGAAAACACTAAAAGAGACTTACATAGATCTAATCTACATGGGAAATAGAAAAAGACAAGCTCTCTTAAGTAAATTGAGAGCCTGGGGACCTTGGGGGAGGGTTGAAGTGGAGGGCAGAGGCAGGGAGGGGAGCAGAGAAATATGTAGAGTTCAATAAAATTGAAGAAAAAAATTGCAATAAACTTTCGTGAGAAAAAATAAAAGCATTAAATAATAGCATAAGATCCTTAAATAAAATGAAAGAGGGCTAAAACTCTAAAATAACAAATGAAAATAGATGCATATGGAATATATATCAGAACAACTGCAGAAGAAATACAGAGAGAAGACTTTTAAAATCCAAGGACACCACATGCTTCACTAACCTTAGAAAAACAAATGTGTGTTTGGATACTAGCTAGACCGTCACTGCTTGGGTAATTTTAGTTTTACAGTCTTTCCTAAGCAGGTTAATAGCCAGTGATCTCTTGCTGAGCATGAAGGTGAGCAAGCTCAGGCTCCTGCAAAGACCTTTCTGTCCCAGAGGCTCAGAAGTTTATTTGAGAATAAATGGCTTGATTTAAATGTTGCCTAGTCATCTCAGAGCTACGTGGCCAAACTGCAAACTGTGCTCTGCTACAGAGCAGCAAAGTGTGCAAGATCGTCAGTGAGAAGAGCTAGGTGAGGTTCCCCCACCCTCCCCTGTGATGCAGACACCAGGCTTGTGGTTGGTGTGGATGTGAGAGGCTGTGATGCAGAGACATTTGCTTTTATGTTTCCCCTTTAGGGTGTCTACTTTTCTCTGCCCACTCTGGTACAGCAAGAAACAGCAGCACATGGCTGAAACACTAACACTGAATTCTTCAGGTTCATTTCGGTCAAAAACATGCCACGGTCTAGTGAAAAGAAGCTTCACTGATAAGACTAAAACACACACAAATCACACACTTGTTTATCCCTCTCAAATCAAAGAGGAAGAGTTGAATAAATAATATTCTTTGGATTCAATGGAAGAAGAAGAAAACACATTTTCAGGAAAAGAAACAAACATACCCCTCCTAAAGATTTGGACAGCGCATTTAATAAAAATAAAGATTTGTTCTGGAAAGCAGAGAGAGGACTCAATTTCAAAGCTTCCAGCTAGCTGCTACAAAAAGCGTCAAGACAAGGTTGGTCTTGTCTATCTGACTGAATGTGTAGATATTATGCTGCCGCTGGGAGGAGGGTTCCTTTTGTAAGCTTTTAAGACAACTCCAAAGTTTCTTCACTGACTGTTGACCGAGGAGGAGTCATATCTTGCAAGTTTCTCAGCCACAAAGAGTAGCACAGAGATGCTAACATAAAAGTGGCATGAGGTCAGTAGCAGGAGCATTACACTTGCAGACCACGTGGGAGAAAGCTGCCTGGGGTGACAAAAATCTCCTCTAACCCGTCTTGCCAAAGAAACGGAGCAAGCAAGTCCTCAGCATTAGGACTTGTGTTTGCAGAGACAATCCCTACCACCTATAGTCTCTGGCGGGAGGATACGTACTATTTGTTCCTGTGAATTGGACAAGATAGGGGGGGTAGATATTCACACTGGAGGAAAGCTGGTGGGAGGGGCTGGGCAGTTGGAAAGGCGAAGGAGAGCATCTGGCCCTTGGAGAGCAATGGCGAGGCTGCTCTAAGGTTCATCATCTTGTTTGCACATCAGTCTGTACAGTGTGTTCCACCTAAGAGGTGTATATCAAATAAAATGACCTGACAGCCACTGAAGCCTCAAAACACCCACAGACGTGGAGTCGACTGTGGACCTGCAGGAACACAGCAGTGGCTGCTACAGCCCTGGATGTTGTTAACTTGTTATATTATATAAATATGGGGACAGGAATTTAGCCAGGATCTGCAGAGGATCTCCAGGGCACAGACGAGACTGGGGAACTGATGCTGACTGAAATAATGTACTAAAGTTAAATAAAGTGATGGGGCCCACGAAATGTCCTTGGTGATTACTATGGGAAAAAGGGAGGAAGGAATTATTGTGGAGAAAGAGCAAGAGGCATTGGGTCTATGAGGTCTGTGATGTGGACTATACCAGATACACAACCAATCTGGTAAGTTCCAGCCCTGTGCAAAGTTATGTGCACGTTTTCTTTTTCTCACAAGACCCTTATGGTCCACATGTTTTCCGTTTGCTGTCAAAAGGAAACTGAGGCTCAGAGAAGTTGCTACTTGCACAAAATCTGACAGCTGAAATCTAACATCAGAGTGTATTTTAATTCACATCAAATTTGATTTTCTTTAAAAGTTTGCTGCTAAAAATCAAATGGCTGGCATTAATCAAAAGAAAGACATCATGCATTCCATTTATTATTATTATCTATTTTCAATTTTTCTCCACCACACTACTTTTAAAAAATAGAGCTGAGACAATAATGGCTTGTATAATTTTTTTTTAAAAGATCAAACCTATGATGCAAAGCTAAATGCAAAGAGACTGCTTCTATTTGTATGATGGAAATGATCTGGATATTGATAAATAAAATCTAATGCACAGAGCACCAAGAGTGAAAATTATAAAACCTATTCACATTGAGATATAAAAAGCTAGTATATGTCCTTCTTGGAGACTCAGGCCCGATTTTGATATTGGATTGCTGTATGAGGTCAGCTATGTCATTCTCAAGTACCTCTCACTCTTTAAAGTCTGCATCACAATGACTTCTCCACGCTTTACGCTGCATTATCAACACTTAGGAAGCTTCTACGTGGACCAAGGACACACTCCACAATTTGATCATCATTTGCATTAGCTTCACGCAGTTTCCTTAGACATATGCACTCTGTTTTACTTCAGTTTGCTAACTTAGTTTTAGCCCTTTTCATGAGATTGGAGAAAGCACTTTTCTTCTTTGTCTTCTTTTTTTTTCATCTTTCCTGATCACTTATAGCTCTATCCTTAGATTATTAAGGCAATTTCCAGAAACGGTTGAGCTCTGGTTCTATTGTGCACTGATCCATGTATACAGTGTGCACGTGCCAGATGCCCACTGTGTACAAGCTGTGCACATTATACCATATTAATTATGGCATGTGTAGGTAATAGTCACCTGGCTAATAAAAGCAAAGCTAATAGCGGTAGTGACAGACCACTGACCTGTTCCAGGCCTGCCATGTAGTAACAGGCCCAGGCTCGGGCTGTAGCTCTTCTAGTCCTGCGGCCAGAGCCTGGGAGGACTGTGTAACTTCAGTAGAACCTTGGGGAGCAAGTTCTCACTCCTGCCACCGTCTCAAAAGACTGCCATTTCCTGATTTGTTCATTTAGAAAAGCCTACTCACCGGAATAAGTCCTTCCATCTCTCGCTCCTGAGACAGAGACAAAGCTAAGATTGGGAGCCTCTTCTCACATCTTGAATGTTATTTTGTTCTTAAAGAGAGCCTCCAGCGTGAAAACAATACCGCAAGGATTTCTCATGGTTACAATACGCTGTTAATGACATTTCATAACACCGTCTACTCCAGAGGTCTGCCAGTGATGCCAGAGTCTGCTTTCAAGCCGGTGCCATACAACAGTTTGCCAAAAGGTCTTACCTCGTTGCCGCTGCTTCTCTACATAGTGGGAGATATTGAATATCACCGATATAACCAGAGCCAAGCCCAAGAAGGCTAGAAGTCCCCAGAGGAAAAAGGGGCATCCAGAGTTTCCTGGAAACAAAAGTAGATATGTCTGTGATACAGCAGCTTACCACACACATGTTTTACTTCAACAAATGCCACGAGCCACACCACTGCCTTTAGCTGAGTGTGGCAGTTCACACTGCCAGTGAGTGTGGCAGTTCACACTGATGAGTGTGGCAGTTCATGCCAGTGAGTGTGGCACTTGTGTGGCTAAGGTACTAGAAAGACTAGGCATCTGGGCGAGCCTGGATTTCAAAGTAAGGGGCTGTCTCAGAATTAATTAACTAATTTTTTTTCACTTGTAACAAGTGGCAAATCTGCCAGAAGATTAATAAACATCGGCCATCAGATATTTGCAGATTTCAAAGTGTTGATAAGTCTCGAGATTCAGTGTAGTTAAAGCAAGCTGCCATATTTTTAGTGTTAATAAAATCAAAGATAAATTTGGCTATTAAAGGGTGACACGTGGTGACGAATTGTAAGATCTCAGTTCAAAATCAAGATTACTCTGATACCCCTGAATGTTCATTTTATGGACTCTTCTCAGATTTTATTCTTCATACTAAAATTTTATTTCTGTGCTTCTTTTCTTTTTTTTTTTCCAGGAAATCACTTGGTCCTTTTCATCAGCCCTGGGACTGTAGCACATCAGCTGTTGGAATTAAACAGTAATTCTGCACTCACTGTAGCACGGTTTTATTAGCTGGAGCTGCAAGGACCTTTCCTCACTACTGAGTGTCCTAATAATGGACAGGGGAGAGTTCACTGCTATGAAGGACTCTCTCTTTGTTTTATGTCTGAGCAATAAAACGATAGGTAGGTTATTACCAGTCGATTACCCAAGATGATTTATCGTTACCTCCACACATTGATGAGCAACTGTGAAAATAACAGACCAGAGTTGGTATATCTTGGTAATCATGCCAACATGACCGATGCCTTACACTGATCCCAGAAGAGTAACTTCTAATTCTTTGATATAAACCTGTATCAATTAGATGTCTCCCTATGCCAGAGTGTACACCTGATACTAAAGAATCAAAAACTCAAAACAAAACCAACCAACCAACGGAGGCCTTGCATTCGAGAAACTCCTTTGTGGTGAACAAATGTCACGTATATAATTAGAACTGCAAGCTGTAAATAGCTTGGAGGTGAAAGTAGCTGTAAGAGAGACCACAGCCCTTCAGAGGCCTGACTCTCTCACCATGAGGCCAAATCAGAGACCATTTTAGAACCTTTTAGGAAATTGAAATATCACTTCACTAAACACAATAAGCATAGTGATAAAAACTTAACAGAGGAGGAATTTGTTTTGCTTCCCTCCTCTGCCTATAAGCATCAAATGAGAAAGCCGGGTGTCAATGAAATCTTCTTAGTGTTTCTCTCCTGTTTTCTGCATCTCAAATATGATGTTTCATTTCTTTGACTTATTGTTGCCCTCAGATGTTCGTGTATTCAAGTGGGCACCGTTGATTTTTAAATAAAGATGCAGATAAAAGAATCAAGTATGCTACAAATATATTTGTGATATAGAGGTGCACATTCATATATACATATAATTTACATGTCATTTATATGTATATGTGAGAATGTGGCATATGTGAATGAATGTGTGTGAGTGGATACATGAAGACTAGAGGGGTTGTGGGTATCTCACTCCATCATTTTTTGCCTTGCTCCTTTTAGGCACAGTTTCTCACCAACAAGCTCCAGTCATCCTCCTGTCTCAATGCTGGCTTTACAGGACTTACACGAAGCCACATCCAATGGTTTGGTTGTTTTGTTTCTTAAACGTGGATGCTAGGATCGGAACTCGGTTCTTCCTGTTTTCACTCTTACCTACTGAGCCAGCCCCGAACATTATATATTCCACACATATATTGCTCCAATTTTAACTAGTTTGAACTTTATTTGAAGTCAGAAATTTGTCTACTTATTACTTGCTCTTTAATTTAATTCTGTTATTCCTGTATCTTCAGGACATCACAAGCAATTGAGTAGAGGGCCATTTCTGACACCCTTCTGTGACAACATATTATTTATAAAATAATTTCAAAGATTAATTAATTAATAATGGAAAAAACTGGTAATGATAATGAAATGTGTAGGTTTTTTCTTTAAGTGAGTATTTATGTTTCATAAAATGTAAAAATATTAGAAGCCTTAATAATGTTTTTCCTGTGCAATAATTTTATTAAAAGCACCAAATTTTATTAAGAGCAACTGATGTGTTCCTCATGAACAAAACTCCATCAAGTATTTATGAGCATTCTATAATATAATAGCTACTAACTATATCAAATATGCTTAGAAATTCTGCATGTAACATGATATTGTTTATATACAAAAAACTACTTGATTACTCACTTGCTTTTGTTTATTTGAAACAATCTTGTGTGACTCAGGCCAGCCTTGAACTCACTAGTGCTGGGATAACACCAGTATGTTATCATGCTTAGCATTTACTGATTTCTGTTTAGGCAACTGCTTGAAAAATAAAACCACAAGGAGCCCAAGGATACTGGTAAGGTATTGGCTGCTAAAATTACACACCCTTAATGCTTTTAGGTTAAAAACTGTGAAGATGAAGAACCAGATGGAAGAATATATAATACTGAGCCTGGAGAGATTCTCAGTGGCTAAAGGTGCTTGATGCCAAACCTCATCATATTGAGAAAGATCCCTGGAGCCCACATGGTGGAAGAAGAGAGCCACTTTCTGCAAGATGTCTCCTGACCTCCATACACAAATAAATAAACATAATTTTAAAATGTTTTTTAAGACTGTATATATAATGTAAAGGACTTTTATAACTTAACACCCAAGATTTTAAGACACAATGCGCTATCTTCTCTGAACAGCCTGGCTTTGTTTATATATGCTCAGTAGGTAGAGTTTTCATGTTCATTCTTGTTTTAGTGGATCCCACCACATCACCCAATACTCCCAGCAGAACCACCATCTTACCATCACCACATCACCCAACACTCCCAGCAGAACCACCATCTCACCATCACCACATCACCCAACACTTCCCACCATCTCACCATCACCACATCACCCAACATTCCTGGCAGAACCACCATCTACCATCACCACATCACCCAACACTCCCAGCAGAACCACCATCTCACCATCACCACATCACCCAACACTTCCCACCATCTCACCATCACCACATCACCCAACACTCCCAGCAGAACCACCATCTTACCATCACCACATCACCCAACACTTCCCACCATCTCACCATCACCACATCACCCAACACTCCTGGCAGAACCACCATCTCACCATCACCACATCACCCAACACTCCTAGCAGAACCATCTTCTTACCATCTAGCCCCAGATGCTCTCCTCCCTGCTGAACTCTAGTACGTGTGTGAGGGCTTTTTTTCCCCATGGATGTGTATGCATATTGTATATATATTCACAGATGTATCTACTGGTGTATTTGCACATGTGGAGGATATGATGACCAGAGGGTGAATTGGCTCTTTCTCTCTTGCTTGTCACCTTATTTTTTTTGAGACAGGGTCTCTCTGTGAACCTGGATTTCACTGTTTTAGCTAAACTGACTGGCTAGCAAGTCTCTGGGCTTTGCCCCTTTCTGCCACGCAGTATTGGGATTGTAGGTAAAGGCCACCACATCCAAGTTTTACATGGATTTTGGGATACTAACTTAAGTTTTCATCCATGAGCAACAAGTACTTTACCTTCTGAACCCTTTCCTCAGCCACAAGCTTTTCTTCTGGAATGTTCTCAACAGCCTATGACATCACATTTTATTCTTTATCATAAACTCCACAAAACGCTACTTCAGATTTCCTTCTTATCTTTTGGGACTTACTACTTTAATGTCTCCATATATACCATGCTCCACTTACTATGACGTACTTGTAGACGTCAATAGATACCCTAGTGTGTTTTGTTCTTATGTCTCTCTGTTAACTGTCCTTTGCCTAAAATGTCTTTCTCTTTAGATGAACTCAAATAGACATTCTTCTCTCAGAGACTTTCCTTCATCTCTTTACACATTATCAAGCATTCTGTTAATCACCTGTATACCAATTTCGCTATCAATTGAAATTTGAACCTTCTAAGGTCCAGACACTGTCTCCTTTATCTTTGTCTCCATAGTTTAATTTCCCCATCTGTAAAAGGAAAGTAATAATAATGTTTGTTGTTATGAGATTGGGTGAGACGTTTTCAAAACAGTGTAACTAACTATTAAAATGTCCAATAGATGTTGGCTGTTGATGTTAGTATTCTCTTTGCTATGTTGTCTTCTTACCCCTGGTAAGTATGCTGTAATTTCTGCAGTGAATTCAGGAGATTGCCATTTCTCACTAATTACCACCAGCTCACTCGATAACTACAAAAATGAATGAAGGGTAATTAATATCAGGTCTGAGAGTCAAAAGAAAAATTCTGGCCAAGTATGGCATCTGGACATATCCACAACCCAGGAAGAGACGCCACAGATCCTTTTCCACTTATCTCTAACTCTATTGAAGGGAAGACACAACTTCCCAGCGTCTGGGAAACATGTCTCTGTGCAAGAGACAGTGATGCACGAAGCCACTGTAGCTTTGGTAAAAGTGGGCATCAACAATACCGAGAACTAAAGATATTCGTCTGCTCTGAATCTATAATTACCAAGAAATGTAGTGGTTATTCGTTCATTTCCCAGAAAACTTGAAATAGGCAGTTAGTGGCTGCTAAGCTCAGAGGTGTGTCCTCTATAAATATAAAATCTGTTTTCTTTTGGGAGTTTGATTGATGTCAGAAATTTGAAAACTATTACAAGTGGAGCTAGGTTGTGAGGCCAGCCGCCAGGCCAGAAAAGGTTTGCCTGCCTGAGGCCAGGATGTTCCCTCCTAAAGAGTTCACTGTGAAAATGACCTCCTGGTGAGAGACCTAACAATGCTGGGAAGCCTGTCCTGAGAATTTGCTCTCTCTGCTCTTCTCTTTTCAGCATTTGAACCTAAAAACCTAAAATGTTTATTTTCCTTAAGCTCCTACCCTCCTAAGGAATAAAGCCCAGATGTTTTCCTATGTGTTCATAGCATAATTCTTCCTTCAGACACCTCACCAAGCAGCTAAAATAACTGATTATTCTTAAAGAAAGAGTACAATCCAAATTACTTTTTGACAAATAGCCATCATTTTAAAAAGCTTATTCCTCACAGCTACACAGAGTAGCAACAATTATCAGTCTACTATAATTTACTATGCATTCCCTAAATACACATCTTACAATTAAGTTATTGTAAACTTGCCCCAAATGTTGTACTGGATATATTGATAATTTACTTTGGTAAACTGAACTTTAGAAATAATCCAACCTAGAAGTCATGCACCAGATCTCTAAGAGGGTTTGGAATCTTGATCATATACTTATCTCAAGGAATATAGAATTGATTTTGGAAATTAAATTTGACACTATGAAAATAGCTGGGCTTGTTCATAGGTAGAAAAATGATGGGCTCAGATAGCTTTTGACTGCACAATAGGACCCAATTCCTAAGAGGATATGACAGTGTAGTACATTGATTAACCATTAAAGTGTACAACATGCCCTAAACTGGCAAGAGAGTGTTGGAGTTCAGGTTGTAGTCAGTAAAAAGAATCTAGAATTCTCCATTAATCTTTTTATGTTGGTTTGTTTTCCATATTTTCTGCCTTTGTTATCAGGACAAAATAAAACAGGCTTAAAGAAAAAAGAAATGGTCATATGAAACTCATCACTAAATTTAGTACTTGTAAAAATACTGCACAAGGGTTTATTTAAGATATCTAAAATATAAGGATCTCAAGAATGATCCACTCTTACCCTCCACCTGAATATTGCTTGTCCCTGACCTTTCTTGTAGCCTTCCGTAGACACATTTCTAGAACTTTGTAATCGTCATTTTGATGAACTGCGTCCTTTAATCCTTAATTTGTTCTCCACCTCAACTTATGTGGTTACTTCTCATACTATTATATATTTCTGATACTATTTTGTCTGGGGAGTAACAAATACAGAAAATAATAATGAATCCCTGTCACTCGACATTTTTGTAATATTGCTAAAGTTAATTTTTCTACTTAGTGTTTGCTTTCATTTCCACCAATTTCTATTATTTTGTATAGAGTCAATAAATTGATATGCTGCGAATAAATAAGATAAAGCCTAATATAAAAGTCATAGTTCAAAGAAGTAAATAGAAAGCGCTTATTTTTGATTGCACTAAAAATAGTTATAAACCATCCTATTATATGAGCAAAATTAAATTTAAAATAGAAGTTGCACCTTCTATTTTCCAATTAAAAGGAGAAGTGAGTTATATTAATACATTAATTGCTACAGAAAGATAATTTTGCTCTCTGCTACAAATAAACAACCCAAACACCATTTTATGCTAAAATTCTGACAGTGTTCATGGACTATGTCAGTCGTACTGTGTAAGAACTTGGACCACACTGTACACTCCCTTGGGGAGTGTTTCATTGTTTATAAAACAAACTGTTTTACATGATCAGTCCTAGACTTTGCCAATACAATCTAAACTGTAATATACGTGTGAGGGGGAAGTGGCTGAATATGGGCTGCACTTCTCTCTGACTTGAGGACTTAGTGCTTCTGTTTTTCAGTAACTTTTTCTTCATTAATGAGATTTGAACTTTAAAGAAGAAGATTTTTACTTGGAAGCTTTTTATTTTGTGTTTTGACATTCTTAACATTTTTTTCATTCTCTTGATTGCCAGCAATGCCCACCCTCACACTGAAGAGTAAAATAAACACAGCAAAGATTGGGTGATTAAATGGAGGAAATTCCCAACTCTCTCTCTCTCTCTCTCTCTCTCTCTCTCTCTCTCTCTCTCTCTCTCTCTCTCTCTCTCTCTCTCTCTCTCTCCCCTCCAGTAATTCTGTCTGTAGTGCAAATATCTCCTCATCCCTCTGAGTTTCTATGAGTTTAGAGTGCACCCTATAGTATCTATCAACATTTGTTGAACAAGAGCAAGTTTAAGAAGCATTACTAGTTAATTGTACCTTCATTTATATAGTTTTTCAGGAGGGGGACTTGATTGGAGGAGGGGGAGGGAAATGGGAGGCGGTGGCGGGGAAGAGACAGAAATCTTTAATAATTAAATAAACGGAAAAAAAAGCAAACCAACCTATGTAAAAGAAAAAAAAAATTCGTGCACAATATGACTTTGGGTATTTACACCACTAAAAAGTCAAAGGCATAGGAAATTATTTGTGAGGCAATGGCAGATAGAAAAATAATGAGAATTTCTATCTAGTTTTCGATCACCAAGGGCTATTAACAGTGGATTTAATTATAAGATCTCTGCCTCTTGACCCTAAGAGAGACATACATGGATCTACATAGGAAGGAGAAAAAGACAAGATTTCCTGAGTAAATTGGGAGTATGAGTGTCATAGGAGAGGGTAGAAGAGGAGGGGGAGGAAGGCAGAGGAGCATAAAATATGTGTAGCTCAATAAAAAAATTAAAAAAGAGCTCTAACTCTCTTAAAGTCAACAGGTATTGACAGGCACTTTATATGGAGTTCATAATTTCACATGTTACGGAAGGAGACCTGGTGAAGCAAATGTAATGCTTTTCTATTAGCAGACTTCTTTAATGCAGAAATTCTCACTTAAGCTATTAATAAATAAACATAATGTTTTACATATTTCAGGCTATCTTTATCTAGAACAAGAACATGGATTTGCCACAAGAGGAGGTACCTCTTGGTACCTTCCTTTGATTCATAAACTCCATTAGAACAGTGGGCATTCTTTTGCAGTTCACAAATGTTCATATTTATTTGAAGCACCCAAATATTTTGAAAGAATATTGAATTGATATTACAATACCCATATGTCTAATTGCGACAGATTTTTTTTCTGAGTGTGTTGGTAGCTGTATTGAGCAGAGCATAGTTTTGATTTGAGGATTATAGCAGGTTGTCACCATGTCCACATTCCAAACTGCCATCACCTAGGCCCATCATCACCAACAAAGATTATGAGAAACGTAGATGCTAGCGTCAATGGAGTTTTCATATTAGTTCCATGTTTCCAAGTAAATCACTTGTTTTTAATGCAAAATCTGAAACCCGCCAACTTCAAAATGAATTCCTGCCATGAAAAGAAGGTATCTAAGATGTGAATGATACAGCTCGCAGAGAAAATAGCAGTACAACCTTTGATATTCCTGTTTTCACACAGCCAGAGAACGAGAACAAGACTGGGCCACCGGAAGTTGTGTAACCTCCTTCTTGCAAATCACTGATCCTCAGTTTGCCAGTTGTCAGTATGGAGCTCCCAACCCCAGCCTTGTGGCACCAGGCCCACCTTTTTCTAAAGCATCTGGATTCCTCTTAGTTTTTATCTAAGTTGACTGAAAAACATGTACATAGGCCTGGGAAGTAGATAGCAGTTTTTAAGAGACCACACTACAGATTTCTCTGGCGCTAGATTCCTTTGTTGGCTTTGCAGCTAAGCTGTACATGAGATTGGTAAACTTCACCGATGCTCTGGGGTTGAAGTGCGGCCCCACTCCCTGTTGTAGACAAGCCGATGCTCATCCATGCTTAGTAACTTCGTCTTGTGCACCCACTGTGTCTATTGTCAGAGAAGCAACCTAGAAGGACTGCAAACATAAGCAAGGGCATGAGGAACCTTTCAACTCCCCCAAAATACTAGAGTTGAACATTTTGTAAAAGCCTATGCTATTTTCTATAAATTAAAAATACTGTGATAATTAAACAAAATTTAAAATGTGTAAGAATTTGTGCAACGATGACTTGTTATTAACTACTAACTTGTGGGTATGTGTTTTTCATATCTGTGGCCTCTAAGTGATGGTGTGTTTTTTTCTGTTGATTAGTTTGTTTAAATTTACTGACAAATATTACTTGAAGTTGCATGGCAGGAACTCTCTCTGGATGTTTAAAAGAATGCTTGAGTTTAAGAGGCCATTTATAACTAGTCAACCCTAGTTTCTAAAGAAGTGTCACTCTGCCCAGACATGTAACTGAAGTTGCAGTGGGCAAAGACAGTGGGAACTCCACAAAGCAAACAACAAAGGCAGTCAAAGTGTTAACTAAATGGTGAATCATTGTTTATTAAATGATGGACAAAAGGAATGTATTTCTTTATTTGATCTGGTTAATATTCATTTTATACAAGTGGGGAAGCATGGCCTTAGTTATTTTATCAGTATGGTTATTTTGTCTATTTAAACATGGAAAATGCTGCCACTAGATTCCCTTAGCTCATATTACATTTTGTATGCTGGAGGTCTTTTTTGCTTTTAAGATCTAGCTAGGATGCTGACTGGGCGGTGGTGGTGCATGCCTTTAATCCCAGCACTTGGGAGGCAAAGGCAGGCAGATCTTTGTGAGTTCGAGGCCAGCCTGGTCTATAAGAGCTAGTTCCAGTACAGGCTCCAAAACTACAGAGAAACCCTGTCTCAAAAAACAAAACAATAATAACAACAACAAAAAAGAGATCTAGGATGCTTTAATGGTAAACACTTTCATCTCTGTTTTGGGAAGGCTTCATTGGTGATGACCACACTCCAGCCCTGTGCCAAAGTGCTGAGAGGCAAAGTATATGGAGAAAGCTTACTGTTATCTCTTCTAGATGAGAACCAGTAGGTTCCAGAGATAGTTGAACATCACATTCATCGCCTTTGAACTTCCCCTTCCCACGTTCTTATCAGCAGCATGGGCAGAGAACTGCTGTGTCCATTTCTTACATGATCTTAACTAAAATAGAGCTATTATCTTTAATTTTGTTCTCTTATGAACTAGGAAAAAGAAGGCATGTATGACTATCATGGGTTAGGTTAACTCCTGTGCCTTACCCAGATAAATGATTTTTACAAATCCTTCAGACAAAATTCTGGAAAATGAACTCCCAAAAACTGTAATTTGTGATACCATTGCTCCACTACTGTCCAATATGTATTGATATTAAATGTGCCAACAGCGTAACAATTAGGCATAAGATATGGTCAGACAAGGTACAAACCACAGATTTACAAACAGCTCAAAAGTCTGTACAGAATGTTTGTTGTCCACGCTCATTGTAACCAAAGTGACACGTATGAAGCAGCAGACTAGTATGTTGTACGCAGGAAGATTGCTAAATGAGATGAACCAGTAAAAAGAAGCACTCTAGAATGGCAGGGAATTGCCATCAGCCTTGGAGAAGCAATTTAGCAATGATGAAACTCGAAAAATCCGTAACATCTTATTCCATAATTTTGATTCTAGATATAATTTCTGAAAAATAGCTTTCAAAACACATTATTCACTTCCCTGCCATTTAAAATAAGATTAAAAAACTGAATACAACAGAAGTACTACCTAACAATAAATTAATAAATGAAGGATTACACCAAACCTAATTAGTGCAATGGCTATCATTCTGGGCATCTATTTAACATGATGAAGCAGTGCTCTGATGAAGAAGGAAATGGTTTTGTTACAAACTTGCAGTAAAGCTGGATGTATGATCTAATGCATGTTATTATTCCAGTTATAAAAGGCAAACTGTGTGGAATGCGCACGAGTAAAACTTTGAAGAATTCAACTTAATATTTCTTCATTTTAAAGTAATTAAATGTTGGCTTGTAAGATAATTTTTTCCTTAGGCAGTGGTGGCTCACACCTTTAATTCCAGCACCCAGGAAGCAGAGGCAGGTGGATCTCTGAGTTTGAGGGCAGCCTGATCCTCTATAGAGTGAGTTCTAGGACAGCTGGGTCTACACAGAGAACCCCTGTCTTGAAAACCGAGGGAGGAATAAAGATGATTTTTCTATTTAACAGTGTTCTTTCTTTGCACCATATGCATTTCTATGTTCTCTAAACATTTGCTAGAGAATTGAAGAGAAGAACAAGAATGCAGGAGGAATGGATGACTGACAAATTCGTAGCAGGAAACTGACCCGAGTGCCCAGCACAATCTATGTCACTGTGGGATTTCCACTGGCCATTTCAAAGGTCTTCATCTTTTGGACTATCGGCAATTCTACTGATTCCTCGGGGGAAACTATGTCCAATTCCTAGGCAGTTATGATCAATTATTTCTAATCTATTTTCTATCTAATCTGACTAGAGGTAAATATGCAAGATCAACAAAAGATTCTGTAGAAACAATAAACCTTCACGTGGCACAGTTGCTAGTGAACATTCATCAGTAACTGTGATAGTTTTGTTTTTACAAAACACTGCCTAATTTTCTTCTTCCAAAAGCAAATAATCAATACACTCATTAATGCAATCCAAGTGACTCTCTAGTCATACTAAACATCATTGTATATTTTTTTTAAAAAAAATGCCATGTTAACCAGCTTACTTTCCCATAAGTAAATATCTCTTTGTTAAGACTTAGAAATTGCTAAATGAACTGTTAGTCATAGGAGTGAAAACAAGAAAAGACTTGAGAATGCGACTCACCCGACATGCTTCTCTTTTCAGAAGAGCCCGCGTGCAGCCATGAAACAGGTGGATAGCCTAAGAATTCTCCCACCAGCCTTTTTTCTAAGCGCCGTTGCTCTGTTGTGTTAGAAACAGCAAAGCACCAACATATATCTTTATCAGTACTTGCTTTTTTTCCTCCTCTGTTTCTTCAACTCTTTTGTGTGTACTTTGTTCAGTTATAAACAGGAAATGTGGTGATAGAGGCGTCTAGAGTTTAGGTCTGAAACGAGTAGACTTAAATAGTTGTGAAACGTGGGAAGAAAAACCCCGTGTGCTTCTGCATGCCAAAAGGTGAGTTTTTATCACTACCTGGTTTAAAAATAAAGTCTGATTTAAAAAAAAAAAACAAAGAATTAAAGCATGGTATGAATGAATCAAGGTGAAATCCACCATATTCTTTGAGAAAATGCAGGGGTCTGCTCATCTCTGAGTTCACATGAAGATAAAATGAAATCTACTAAACTTGTGGACCAATAAATAGTAAGCAAGCCCTGGTGTGTATTCATCTGCTCACTCTATCCTTTGAGACGTAATGGATAGAGGAGAATTAAGAAATTTTGAGTGCTTAGTGAGTATTAAATGTCTACCAGGGGACCAGGTGCCTGCCTTAGTCCCACCAGCCATCACTGTAGCCAGCATAAGCTACACTGGGTAAGCCAGAGTCAGCAGCATGCACTACGGTCATTCCAGCATCAGCACCAGGATTTCTTAAACATCTGTATGTAAGTGTGCTCTGCAGCAGTACTTCAGTGCAATGGAGGATAACTTCACAATTGCAATTGTGGTGGTTAACCACGGAATCGCGATTTTTGGCATGGTGCAGCTCTGGTAATTTTATTATTTTTTATATGAAATTGCAAGCATAGACAAATGGAAAGATTTATTTTAAAAGACTTTATTAATGTATGTTTATTATCTAGCATGGTTTCTTCAGTTTTAAAAAAAGCAATGTAACTGACATATTATATGCACATATTTATGGGATATGGTATAATTCAGCACACGTATACAATGCATAATGATAAAAATCCAGGGCATTAGCTTTTATATTTCCTAATATTTATCCTTTCTGTGTGTTGCAATGTAGACTTGTTGAGATATTTTAAAATACATTATAAAGGGCTGGAGAGATGGCTCAGTGGTTAAGAGCATTGCCTGCCCTTCCAAAGGTCCTGAGTTCAATTCCCAGCAACCACATGGTGGCTCACAACCATCTGTAATGAGGTCTGGTGCCCTCTTCTGGCCTGCAGAGATACACATAGACAGAATATTGTATACATAATAAATAAATAAATATTTTAAAAAAACATTATAAATTGTTAGAGAGTTTAATCATGCTGCTATGATATAGAGCACAAATTAATTTCTTTTCTCCAAATGCATCTTGCTTCTCATAATCTAACCATACACTGTCTCCTCCCCTTCCCTTTTCTGGCCTCCAGTGACCACCAACCTCTATTTCTGTGAACTCTATTTTTACCTTCTATGAAAGAAAGAGAGTGAATATGTGTATTTGTCTTTCTGTGATGGAGTTATTTAAATTAGTGTGATTAATTATTTAATTTAAATTACCTTCCTATCCAATCTGTGTTGCCATAAAAGACAACGTTTTACTCCACATTTCAAAAGTAAAAGTGTTTTGTCCACATACAACATGTCCAATCTCTTTTCGTTGCTGAGGTAACACTCAGTTTAGTAAATGCCACATTCCCATATGCTCTCAGTTGATTGTGGACTTATTCACGGATTCCACATCCTTGGTAATTTGGATACAGGTGATGTTTTGAGAAATTCATACGTAGAAGACAGAATTAGCCTAATTAGCCATTACAGCTTCAGAACCTAGAATTATACTTGGCCTATTAGGTTTCAATAAATATCACGCTGATGGAAAACGTAGCACAATGGGAGGTATCCTCTGAATGAACATCTTTGTTCTTCTACAGACTGTAACTTCATAGAATCCAAAGTGCAATGCTTGCAGCTCTTGTTTCTGTGGATGTAGTTGGCTAAACACTAAGGAACTTTTTTGCTCATTTTGTTCCTTTCCATCAAAATACTTATTGTAAGTAATTGAACCACTCTATAAGACTGAAAAAAAAAAACACTAAAAGAATCTCTAATATAACCCTTAAAAGGACTTTCAAAGTATGTTCCAGGGCCGTCAAGATGGTTTAGTGGGTAAAACGGCTGGTCCCATAAGCCTACCCATCTGAACTGCCCAGCTAGAATCCACAATGGAAAAACCTACACCCAATATTTGTCCCCTGGCCCACACACATGCCACTGTGCACCCATACACACACATAATAAAAATAATAAATAATTTTTAAGAATAAATAACCCAATAAAAATGAGGTACAGGCCTAAACAGAGAACTCTCAATAGAAAGAATCTAAAATGACTTAAAGACATTTACAGAAATGCTCAGCATCCTTAGTCATCAGAAATGACTCTGAGATTTCATCTTCTACCTGTCAGAATGATCAAGATCAAAAAAATACTGATGGCAACTTATGCTGGAAAGGATGTGGGGAAAGGGGACCACTCCTGCATTGCTGGTGGGAGTGCAAACTAATACAGCTGCTGTGGAAATCAGTATGGCGATTTCTCAGAAAATTAAAAAGCAACTTACTTCAAGACCCAGTAATACCACTTTGGGTATATACCCAAAAGATGTTCAATAATACTACAAGGATATGTGCTCAACTATGTTCATAGCAGCATTATTTGTAATAACTGGAGCCTGGAAACAACCTAGATACCCCTCAACTGAAGAATGGATAATGAAAATGTGGTACATTTACACAATGGAGTACTACACAGCAGCAAAAAAATGATATCTTGAAATTTGCAGGCAAACAGATGGATCTAGAAAAAACAATATTGAGTGAGGTAACCCAGATCCAGAAATGTAAATGTAATATGTACTCACTTATAAGTGGCTTTTTGACATAAAATAAACAAACAAACAAAAAATCAACCTACAGTCCACAACCCCAGAGAACCTAGACAGCAAAGAGGACCTTAAGAGAGACATACATGGAACTACATAGGCAAGAGTAAAAGTCAAGATATTCTGAGTGAATTGGTAGTGTGGGGGTGACAGGAGAGAAAAAGGAAAGAAGGGAAGTAGGGAGGGGAGCAGGCAAAAGAGTATAGCACAATAAAATATTTAAATTATTTGAATAAATAAACAAATAAATAAGCTCTTAGGAAACAATATTCCTAAACAAATGTTTAGAAAAAAATCTTAACTTTGCCTGTATGGATGCATATTAGCATATTGAATCTGACACGTTCTGCAAAAAGGAAAACTGACTACTCTTCATCAGAGTCTCTCCAAATGTATTTGGCCAGAGAACTATTTCTTCATCAGCTACCATGAGGATGGCAGGTTCTGTGGACAAGACTTGGATGCTCATAGACCCAACAATTCAGTAAAATAGTAGTATTTAGTTGATGTAGAGTTCAGACAGCAATGGAGAATCAGAAGATTTCATTCAGAGGGAACATTAGGATGGAGGTGAGGCAACTGAAGGGTTGAATCCCAAACATCTACACAGGGATGGAATCCTGGAACATTAATTCAAAAGGAGAGGATGCCATTGTGGAGTGGCCTGAGAAGTTGGCCATTGAAGAAGATAACTGACAAGGAGGGTTTAAGTCGCGGACCCAAGTAGGAACCCCACAGGTTAACCAAACTAGCATTTGTAATGTGATTCATAGAGGTGATACTGGGAAAAGGTCTCAGAACTAAGAACTTGGGTGTAAACACATCCTTACCAGAACACATACTCCAGCAAACAGAGAAAGAAAGAAGATGCTCCCACCCTGGGTCATCCATGAATTTCAATTCCAGAGACAACAACAGTATTCAGGAGTGGGCTTTCAGGACACGGGTCAACAGCAAGAATAACTTGGGCAAAAATGCAAGAATTGTATTCCTGGCCCAAGAAACACAAACAACTGGAAGGCAATGCAACCTGCGGCTGTGACTGCCCAAAGGTTTTCCAGGCTCAAGATTGTGACTGTGCATATGCAAGTCTAAATGGAACTGAAAATCAGAAACACAGGACACAGGCAGATGACCTCCAGCTCAGGCAGAGAATCACTTAATGGCCTAAAAGAGTAAATATATATCACAGATGCATGACTGAGACCTCAGAAATAGAAAAAAAAAGCACTAAAAATTCTGTTTCATGATTACAATATATTTGAAATGTGATCTGTATTACAATGTTTCCCATTCCTTAGGTTTAAGCAATAGGCAAGTATAAAAAAGTTGTGCAAAACACGCAAGGAAAGCCTATGAATGTTCAACAGATAGACCACAGATTTTTTTTTATTTCCAGGAAAATAGATAGCTTTTCATTAAGAAATGGATGGCTAATGGAAACATTACTGGAATACAAGGAAATATATTAGTGAATGCAGTCAGATTTGAATAATGACTTCATGAGCTATGCTCAAACAATAAATAAACATGAGGACTCTGCACTACATTTTAATGAGATGAGTTATCAAAACAAAATTGAAAAGATAGCCAGACTAAGCAGAAATGCCCTGATGCACTCCAAGCATGTTACAAATGTAGGAAATCTGAGGAGAGGTTTTGATGGGTAGCTGTCAAGAAATGAGAATTTTAAGAGCAATAAAATTGAAGTTTTGTAGCCACAAATAAAAAACATACAATGACAGCTGCCACTCAAGTTCCATATACAGAAAAATAGAAAACTAGGTCATAGTATAAAGAAACAGACCTACTTTGTCTAGACTATTTTAATGGTCATCTATCATGTCTATAATTAATTATCTCTTATTAGTATGATATATTTACTATATATACATTTATTCACATATCTCTATATTTATCTCTCTATCATCCATCTATTCCAAGGGGCTCTCAACACTTCATTTATCTATAATTTGAAGTGTTCCAAATTAAAAAGCGCTGTGTAATTTTAAGAGCTCCTATTATAATTCTCCTATTTTAAAAGCTTTGATTTATGGGCCTAGAACTTATCACTCTGTAGAATTTTCTTTACTCCTGCAAACACTGAAGCTCATGCAAAGGAAGGACACAGCTTCAGGATAGGCAGGAAGGGAGAGCGCCCTCTACTTGCAACCAGGCAGTTTTAAAACGTGACGTCACTAAAAACTAGTTAGGGAGCTACAATGGTATCTGTTAAGACCTTATTCGTCGTTCATATTTCTACTGAACTTCATTGAATTTCGATGGAGATCCCCTGGAAAATTTACTTATTCAGACAGGAAAGCAAAACCACGTTAAAAGCCGTGAAACAAAATGTGGATTTGGCATAAAATTTTTGAGTCTTTTAGAAGTGCTTTTTGTGCTTATGGAAGCAGAACTGAAAAGTGAAGATTTAAAAAAAAATAGATAACAAAAATTGAGTAGCAATAAAGTATCTGCCTCTTTTCCTCCATGTGAGAAGTTCATGCCCGGGTTTTCAGGAAGACCGTAGTTTGTCCTCTTACAGAGACTTCTCTGCAATGCCCCGGAGAGAGGACCAACCAAACAGCCTACATAGTCTGAGAAATTTTGTTTTTGTTTGAAGTATAAATGGCTCATTGTAAGTATATGTTTATATATACTTATATACTATAGGACCTCTAATGACTTTAGTTACCAATTGATGTATATAAAACTATTTCTAAAAATGTTGCATTAAAGTAACTACCCTTTTATTTTTAACCATTATGCAGGGCTATTGTTCTAAGGAGTATATTTTAGGAAACACTAGCTTGAGCGCTTTTTTTTTTTTCTGAACTGCTTGCACATTCAGGGCTTGGCTTACTTGAAGGACAGTGTGATAATATGAGTTTTATCATCTGAATATGGAATTTCCTCATTAAAAAAAGTTTTCTCGAGAGTAAAGGAAGGAGCCCTGAAACTGCAAATGCCTTAGGACATTTGCAATCAAGTAGCAACTTCAGAGCAGCTGACTGAGCAGATATTTCTTTGGTTGATCTTTCACCAAATAAGACATGTAGTAGATTAAATTTTGATCAAAATAAGAGATGATCGGGGCGAAGGATTTCCAGGGACAGCAGTCCTGAGAGGAGGAGCAAAGAGCAAAGGCAGAAGCATGGAGACTTGTTGCACCCGTTGGAGTCCTGACTGGGAAGAATGCTAACAGTCAAAGCGGAGCTGAACGAGTTGAATAAGGAGAATACTTGCCTAGGTGTAGGTAGGATGCATTAGTCAGCTGTATTATTACTATGGGATGAGAGCAACTTAAGGGAGGAAAGATTTATTTTGCTCATGGTTTCAGTCCATCATAGCAAGAAGGAAGTAGCAGAGGAATTCACAGCCTGGCTCTCAGAAAACAGACCAGAAGAGTATGGGCAGGACTTTAACAGCACCCAACCTACTTCTTCTAACCAGGCCTACTGTCCATAATCTATCATTTCCCAGTATCCCAACAAATTTGTTCATCTATCAGTGAAATAATCCATTCATTAGATCAGAGAGTTCATGCCATACTTGTCAAAAGAAATACAGTAGCAAGGCACCTAGAGGTGTGCTGTAGCAATCCCCAGGTATTGTTCCATCCAGCCAAACTGACCGGATTAACCATCACACAGAAAAGCAGAAGGGAAAGTGAAAGACTTTTGGGTTAACAAACGAATATGCTGATGGCCAAGGCTGGACTTGAAAGCACCAGAGGAGCGCCAGTGAAGGCAGCCCTGTGAGATTCCTAGCTGCACAGCAGGATGTATAGATTTTAGTAACCAACGCGCAGGGTCATGCTATGACCAGGCAAAAACCTGAGCTGCTCTCCTCTGCTTTCAGTCTTTCACACGTTTTCTTCCCTAGTCAAACTCACAGTCAGGGAATGTCAGTAATGAGGTCGGAGCCTTAGAAACCAGCCTATAGTCTCTCTAAGAGACGCAACGGTTCTCAAGACATAAAAATGTGAGGGGTGGTTCAGGGAGAAAGTTGGTTTCAGATAGCCATTATCTGTCTCGTCAGGCATGGACTTCATAGTGTTATATATAGACTTTTCTTCAAGAGCACCGCAGAGTAAATAATAGCAGTTCATCTTGAAACTTTCAGCTAAATTCATCAGATCAATTTTATTGAGTCTGGAATAATATCTGCAATGGCTTAAATAATGAACCTGGTTCTGCATAAAATAACAAGAAAGATTAAGGACTGAAGTTGTCCAATGGCTCTATAAAATGATAGAGGATGCAAGGAAAATAGCTGGGATTTTCTCTGTTTTAAATGTGAGTCATGAAAATGAAAAGCAGCAGAAAATGAGTGAGAAAATAATATCTATGTAGTAAGTGGTTAGAATGTGTGAAATCAATAAAACTATACGAGTCTATATAATATTAGTTTTACAGTAGTTTCCTAAAGCCAAAAATTACATGAAAATAGAAGTTTGGACATGACACGTACCTTACCTAGGACAACATCTGCTCGCTGTGAAAAGCTTAGCAAGCGTTATCCTTCCTACAAATTCTAAAGGGCATTGGAAGAAAGAAAACTGCAGGCAAATTCTTCCTCATCTGCACAAACAAAACCCTTAGAAGAGTTTTGGCAACTATAATAACACAGAATCTTAGAAAATAATTGTAACCAAAGGAGGTTTATTTCACCAGATCAACTAACTAAAAATGTGTGATCACTTGCTATAGTAACAGAAAAATAACTGGGAAAATCCCAGCATGCATTTCAGACTAATGAACAACAAAACTCTGAGGAAAGTGGGACTAGGAGGGATTTTTTTCAACATAATTAACAATTCTTATAAAATGAAGCCCTCATATCACACCACCCTTGATTGTGAAATGCTATTTTCCCACTAAAATCAGTAGAGGCCAAAGATATCCATCACTAATGCTGTCCTGAGAGGTTTTAGATTAAATGATAATTTTAAAGAGAAATCAAAGATATGGGTTGCCAACACAGAAGTAGAACTGACTTATAGAGTCTATGAAACTTGTAAAGAGTCTATTATAACTAACCAGCAGGTGTAGCAAGGGTTGACTGAGGATACAAGATTAATAGAAAATACCATTTTGGTTTTATAATCTTATTTAAAATACCAGAGATTAAAATTAAAATAGAAATTATGTTTTTAAGCTCAGAAGCTAGAAGTTGGGAAAGTTATGGTCTCCAAAATGACACAAGAAAACTCTGGAGGTGGTATTTTTATTATATATTCTTTTTCTTTAATAACATTTATTTATTCTATGTGTTTTACACATCATGTATCTTGATCCCATTGATTGCCCATCCCTTCGCATTCGCCCTCCATCTCGGCCCCGCCCAAATAAAACAAAATTAAAGAAAAAAAAAGATGAAGAAAATAAAATGATGGGGAGGGGGAGAGAAGGAATTAAAATTCTCGTCCTCAAAGCTGCAGTGCAACCCACAACTCAAGCCACATATTCCTTTGTCCATACATCTCTACCCGCAAGAGTTCACGCAGAGACGTTGGTTTGGTTCAAGGCCCCTGATCTGTACTGTACGTTGGGATGTTGGGCCCCCACTAGAATTCTTCCTGGACATCCCACTGCCACCCTGTGTTGTGGAGATCCCGCAGCTTTCGGTCCACTGGTCAGGTTCCTTCACGTGCTCCAGCAGATCATAGATGGGGTGGATTGGGGGCAGGCCAAGTCATAACCCTGGGTTTCCGCCTAGTCATCTGTAGGGTTGATCCTTCAGATGGAAATGGGGAGAGTTCTCCCACGGTCACAATTGTGGGTCTGGCTCACCTATACCTGCACTAAACCTCATTAGCATTATTGTGCTGCCTTGGTGAGGTGCAGGGGCTGCTCTTCTGAGTGTTGCAGTTGGTGGAGGTCAGGGATACGTCTCCCACTCTTATGACCACAAGGTCATCTTTCCCACCTGCCTCTGGAATTGATGGGTGGAGGGGAGCAGTTCTCCCCTATCTCTGTCGCCACAAGACAGATGAGAAATGGGGATTATCATATATTCTTATTGAAAATACTTTTTCATATAATATATTCTGATCATGGTTTGCCCTCTTCCATATAATCCAAGATCATTCCTATCTTCCCATGTACCCTATTCCATGTCTTTTTTCTCTCTCTTTAGGAGAAAAAAGGGTAAATAATTAAACCAGAATGTTTTTAAAAAGATAAGTGAAAAGGACAGAAACACATGCAATCTATAAAAAAAATGGATAAATGCAATATGCAAACAAAACGCTAGTAAGAAAAAAAAATACCAAATAAAGCAACGTGAAACAAAAAAAAATTACAAAGAGAACAGTGAGTTCATTTTGTGTTGATCATCCACCTCTGGGCACAGCACATGCTTTGCTTTTACGTGTGGTTTATATACTCAGTGAGATTCCAATGGAGATAACTAATTTTTCCATTACAATTGGTTGTTGATTAAAGACAGCTTCTTGGTTAGCGATAGAAATCCATGTCTACTTCTACCTATCAGTGCTGGGGGACCCATCTGGCTTAACCATGTGCAGGCCCTATGCATTCTGCCACAGTCTCTGTGAGTTCATATGCATATCAATCAGACCTATTATGTCTGCGATGTACTGTTTTCTTGGTAGCCTTCATCCTCTCTGGCTATTAAAATATTTCCATCCCTTCTTCTTCAGGGATTCGTTTCCTGAGGAGCCCTGTTTGATGATCAAAACTGATAGAATATATATATATATATGTATACCACAGGAAATAACTATTGATAAGGACATATGTATAACTTGATACATACAGTGCTAATATTTAGACAAATTAAATTTCTAAAATGATGCAAATTACCAAAACTTAATTAGAAGAGGGAATTTTACTAGATCTCTAAAAACCACAGAAATAAAATTAGCAATTGTAAATAAGGAAGTGCGAGATTTCTGGGGACGACAATAGAACTCTTTATTATCTGAATCTGTTACAACCAGTATATAGTACCCAATTATTTGTGGGATAGCAAAAACATGTCTCCACACTTCTGAGTTCTTAGTTCATTGTAATGAACATGTGAGACATTTATTTCGTTTTAAGAAAGCCTGCAAGAAATGACTAGTCACGGCAGCATCACAGGTGTGATCGTCTTCCACCCACACCCAGCTTGAGAAATGAAGCTGAGAAATGTCCCAAATAACTCAGGAAATCACCAGCACCGAGTTCCCTAACACGTCCACTTTTTTAATCAGTCACACTGTTTCTTGCAGGAGCACAGGACTAGAGAAAACGCAGTGGCGTGAAG
This sequence comes from Alexandromys fortis, assembly GCF_014885135.2. NCBI lineage: Eukaryota > Metazoa > Chordata > Mammalia > Rodentia > Cricetidae > Alexandromys > Alexandromys fortis. Next base: position 34,022,958 of record NW_026067944.1, read on the forward strand.
GCCGAGCTCACCTCACTCATAGTTGTCATTCATTATGAAGTCTGAACAAGAAGGTATGGTGGCTGGTCCTGCACATCTTAATGCTCTTTCAATGTATTCCGGCGTTGGGGTCCTAAAAAATACTTCCATTAGCATTGTAGATAGGACAGAACATGGCACAAGCCTTCGGCTCCTCTGAGGCTAAGCAAAGAAATAGATGTTAACTCTAAAAGTCTGGACAGCCATCACTCAAAGGCTAACAGCACACATGTATTCAGAGAATGAGTGACTTATTTTTCTCATGTAAACTTTTAGTGGGTTTGAATTTTTACAACGAGCAGTAATTAGCTTTGGATTAAAAACTATTTCAGACAATTAAATCTTTCTAAATAAAATCAAATGTTTATTCAATTTAGGAACAGTTGGTGCAGATGGCAAATATTTTTTTCACACTTGGTAATGTTGAAATAACAGAATTTCATTGGCAAAACACAGTTTTAAGAGTATGTTCTGGTGTGTGTGAGAGAGAGAGAAAGAGAAAGAGAGAGAGAGAGAGAGAGAGAGAGAGAGAGAGAGAGAGAGGCATACACAGAAAGAGAAACAGAGGAAAAGACATATAAAAGATATATTTGCCTTTCTTCACTTTCTTCATCTGTTTATATGACTACACATAATAATTTTCAGTTTTATTGATTTTCCTGAAGAGGTCGTAAGTTCATTTATCCTGATGGCACCGTGAGATTAAATAGTGCTTATGTACCTCATTTTCTTTTTTACCCACTGATGGACACCTGAGCTGGTTCCATTTCCTGCTGTTGTGAACACTGAGGCTGCATTTTTCCCCTTGACAACAGCCTCTCAGAACAAGCTAGAATGAGGGAGCTTACATTTGTATTTCCTGATCGCTAAGGATGCACAACATTTTTCCAGTATTTCTTCTGCAGAGAACTGTCTGCTTAGTCATTCACTGTGTTGTGGGCTGTATGAATTGGGCTTGGGGATTTCGTTTTTATAATCCTTTATATACCTTTGGTGTTAACCCTTTGTTTGCTGTAGAGTTGACAAAGATTTTTTTTTTCTCTTTATCCAACTGGTTATTTCCTCTGCTGTGTAGATTTGAATTTAGTCTAACACTGTGTCTCAATCTGTGGGCTATTTTCTGTGCTGTTAGACTTTTCAGAAAATCTTTGCCTAATTTGATATCAAGTGTTCTTACTGTTTTCCTCTAGTCCTTTCAGGACTTCAAGTTTTGATCTGTTTTTAATGGGTTTCTGTGCAGGAATAGAGAAGTGACCCCAGTTTCATGGCCTTACATGGGGAAAACCAGTTTCATAAGTACCATGTGTTGAAGAAACTGTTCTATGCCTCCAGTGTAATTTTTTTTGATAGTTTGTCAAGATTTAAATAGCTATATCTTTGCGGATGTACCTCTGGTTTTCTTTTCTTTCTTTCTTCCTTTTTTTTTTTTTTTAACATTGGTCCACATTTCTACTTTGGTGCCAGAGCCATTCTGATTTTGTTATTATTGTTCTGGGTATAATTTGAGATCAAGTATTTGCAAATGTTCCAACATTTCTCTTTCGACTTAGTATTTCTGTCAGTTTGGGTTTTGTTCATGGTTCCACATAAATTTGAGGGTTGTTTCTTCTAGTTCTTCCATAAAGAATTTCATTAGAATATTGATGAGATTTTATTGAGATAAAAGAAAAGCACAGGAATGTTCAAATATAGATAAAATCTAGCACCAGTTAATATAAGCATTTTCATGACATTAATTCTGCTCTGCTCAGGCGGTGGTGGCGCACGCCTTTAATCCCAGCACTCGAGAGGCAGAGGCAGGCGGGTCTCTGTGAGTTCGAGGCCAGTCTGGTCTACAAGAGCTAGTTCCAAGACAGGAACCAAAAGCTACGGAGAAACCCTGTCTCGAAAATCCAAGTAAATAAATAAATAATAAATAATAAATAAATAAATAATTCTGCTCTTCTTCCAGTGCCTTCTTCAGTCGATTTCTTCAGAGTCTTACAGTTTTCATTGTAAAATTTTTCTCCTCTTTTTTTTAGTTCTAGGCATTTCATTTATTATCTTATTTTGCTGTGTTTTATTTGAAAGCTATTGTGAATAGGATTTTACCCTGATTTCCTTCCTAACAAGTCTGTTGGTATTTTTACTAGTAAGGTGTTTTTTTTAGAGACAAAAGTTAGTTGCCTCCGTTTTTAATCCAGTCACCCAATCTACACCTTCTCATTGGCGAATTGAAGCTGTTTGCATTTCAAGTTAATATTGCCAAATATTTCTAATTCCTTTAATCTTGTTGATTTTTTTGATTGTTGGTTAATTGTGGGTGCTTTATTTTCTCCCCTGTAAACTCAGGTGTTTCCTGCTTTACTGTTATGAGATTAAAATTTATTTAGGGTAAGTGTAGAAATAGTAAATAAATGAGATAAAGGAATGAGATAAAAAACAGGAGAAAAAAAGTTAAATGAAAGGAAAGAGCAGCAGGAAAAAAAATTCAAAAACTCAAACATCGTAAAGGGCTGTGTACTAATGAAAAAAATAGTTAAGAGCACTGGTTACTCTTACAGAGGTCGTGAGTTCAATTCCCCGCAACCACATGGTGATTCACAACCATATCTGTAAGGGGATCCAATGCCTTCCTCTGGCAGGTGCAGGAACATGCAGACAGAGCACTCATATACATAAATGAATCAATCTTTTTATTCAAAAAAACCTCTAAAACATAATTAGATAAAGTAGTAAGGGAATAAAAGAAAAACATAGCAATATTTTAACAATTAATGTCAAGTCAAAATACGAGCAAATGTAGAGGGAAGAGAAAGAAATGTAAGGAGCAAAAAGGAAAAAGAAACTAAAACCAATACATTGAATTTATAAAGAAGAATAACAAATAAAACATAGTTTTAAAAGTGCACCCCAGTAAAAGACTTGCTGAATGTCTCCAAGACAGTGAGCGCCACTGTAGTTCATCTGCTAAAGTGCTAATGAAAGACCCTACAGACCCCCTCCTCAAAACCCGCAGCAGCCAGCCTGCTCTAGTAAGAACATCCCATGTGCTTGAGAGAGCAGGATGAGATAGGAAGACTGCAAGGCAGGATATCAATAAGATAGGACATCAACAAAGCAGGTTGACTGCAAAACAGGATATCTATAAGATAGGGAACAGGATGACTTTTGCTGACACCCATGCTGAGAGAGGAAACCATTCATGCCCCCGCCTCATTCCGATAACCACGCTTTTGCTTCTGTAAACTTGCTTTTTGCTCTTCCCTATAAAAAACCTGCCCTCCAGTTGGCAGGCGCGCAAGTCCTCCGAAAGACTTGCCGCCCGCAGGTACCTGTGTACCCAATAAACCTCTTGCGATTTGCATCCATATGGTCTCGGCCTGTTCCTTGGCAGCGGGGAGGTCTCCTCCTGAGAGAAAGTCCTCTTCAAGAGTCTTTCACTTCCTTCTCAGTCCATGAACTGGAGTCTGTTGCTTACATACATGGAGGGGAGCAGGGTCGGCTGATCTTACAGTCTCTTGTGCTTCCTGTAGTTTGTGCTGCTGCTGCATCTCTTTGGAACAGTGGCTGATGTCATCACAGGACCCGTTTTTACTTGTTGTCTTGTCTCTGCTGGTCATGGATAGCTTTGTTTTCTGTGGTCTATCCATATTCTCTCATCCTCTAAAGACCCCATATTGTGCAGAGGGCTGTCTCCCAGGCCTATAAGGAATATGGGAAGAAACTACCTCACTGATCAATCCAGGAGGACCTGTTCATGATTTCAAGATAAGTATAAATCACACCACCGTAGGGCCGCTTCTGTGGGTATCATGCATATATATATACTGGGATCTCAGAGTTCTCAGGTTCTTTCGTCATCAATGAGATTGGTGGCCCCAAGATTTTATCCATCCCCTAGCCCTGGATTCAGAACTATCAAAGTGCAGTGCAGAGTAAATCTTTCTTGATGTGGTTATGTCCCCAGCCAGTGAGGCCAGGGCTATCTCTTCTGTGCACATCCTAGCCTGAGCCAGCTTCCGGCCCCCTGTCTATTTGTCTACTTCATGTCTAGCCTTCCTACTCTTCACAACTGTCTCTCTGGGGCTTTCTTCACTCAAGCACAAACTGAGCCAGACCAAACGGAGGTGAGGCCAAGGATCTGACTTGTTGATGTTCTCTGTTCTCACACCCTAGATCTTTCTCTCAAGACGGCATCTGAGCCACTGCAGTCCCAGTCTCGTTAGCCAGACAATGTGGGATTTCTTTCTGTAGCTGGCCCACTTGCTGGAGCAGTAACGATCTCACGAACCCCTGAAATGTGTTTGTGAACCCCGAGGACTGTGGGTTTGTCCGAAGGCCAGGGATGCCCAATTTCACCTGGATTGTGCTTTGTCGGTGGATTTTGTTTCACCGACTGCTCAGATGCGGCTGTGTTCGGCTTCCTTCCCTGCACTGTGCGTCTGGCCCTTCCTGGTAGCGTTTCACTGCCTTCATGGATCTCCAAAGCCCTTCCTCTGTTTGAGACACATTCCTCACCCTCTTCCTCCTTCTCTTTGTTCTTATTCTGATTCACAGCTTGACAGACTTATACAGAGGCAGCCTTCAGTCTACCATTTTACCCAATACTCCTATTTTAAGGATCATCTTTCTTATATGGCTCTGATGTAAATGCAATAATTGCTTTTACTGTGTTTGGCAGGCTCTCATTACGTAGCCCTGGCTCTCCTAGAACTTCCTCGTAGACCAGACTGGACCTGAACTCACAGAGACCTGTCAGTCTCTGCTTCCCAACTAAGATTAAAGGTGTGTGCCACCACATTCAGCTAATAATCCTTATATTAGAGATGAATGCAAAATTCCAAACCATTTTTTAGAACTAAAATATAAGAGGAACACACTTTGAGTGTATTTTACATGCTAGTCTATCTTCTTAGCATTGTGTTCTCCAAAAAGAAGACACATGCACGCACATGCACAAGAGGTTTGATAAAGAAGGGGACTGAGCATCTGTGGTCAGCAAAGAAGGACTAGCTGGGAGGAGGGAGAAGCCAAGCTGCAATGCAGTCTCCACAGAAGCTCCAGCTGCCCACCAGGACTGTAGAGGTGTGGTCCCTTAACTACTACCACCACCACGTTTTCCACGTCAGTGAGGGAGCTGAAAAAAGAAGGATCTGGTGAGAGAGAAAGTGGTGGGGAAAAGAAAAGGGTTATAAGGTCTTTACAACACCATGCTGACGTATGCGGCCCTGGGGAAGGGTCAACAAGATGATCCTCTCTAGTAGACTATTCCCTTTAGGGAGCTGAAAATCAAGGCCTGCTCAACAACTGCACTATCAGACCTATATTTCTTAAAGGGGATATAGGAATAATGTTACAGTCTCCACTACAATTTTAGAATAACAATTGACACATGTGACCCTTAGCGTGTATTAAAGATTATAGCAGACTCCATCAGTTGCAGAGTGGAGATTCAGAGTCTCTGACGGTCTGGCTTGGTTGAGTCAGTGATATGCCCAACCCATGTGAAAAAAAGGGAGGCGCTTCTAACCTCATATGGGAATATTAATTTCAGATTCCCCCAAAGACTCTCTCTGTCCTTCCACCCTGCATAGTAGTCTAATGTGACCCATATAATCTGATTCCAGATAAAAAGCAAGACCGTATTGGCTGTAAGTATTATGGAAAACACTATTTTTTCTTTCTATAAGGAGCAGATTAAGATGACAGCCTCCTTATCTTTCCTAACTTTTTTATTCCTTCCTTGTATACAGATGTGGTACTTACAACGGCAGCAGCAATGTAGCAACTAAGAGGAAAAGGTCAACAGAAATTCTATTTTTTTTCTGATATTGTTGAACAGTTGAGTAATGCCATAAATCTACCCTTATGTTTCTTGCTTTATAAACAAAAGAAGTCCCAATTGTTCAGGCAGCTAAACTTAAACATTCTGTTGCTTACAGCAAAACATGATCCAAATGGAGCTAAGTTATCCAGCGGGGTGATGACTCTACTGGAGATTTTGCTGTACCTGGTATATGCTGCGTGATGTACATGAATGTGTGTGTTTATCAAATTTGTAATCTGTTTTCAATAAATTTGAAAATACCCAAATTCTATTGTCTTGGGATTTCATATTGTATCTTAGCATCATTGGTGTTACCAATTAGCCTTGAGATGTTCTGTCATAAGTAAATCCAGTTAATCAAAATTTCTGCTTCAGAAAAACAACTTCTTATTAAATAATTTTGCCAAACATGTATTTCTTGAAACTTTACCCACTAATGTGGGGTAGCCTGCGAAGCATTGCTAAGCTTGTGATTTACTTCATAGCTCATTAGCTCGTTTCCTATTGCTGTGCTTGCTTTTGGAAGCAGAGTTCTAGGAGCATCCGCTTCCAGTTGAATCAAATAAAAAGAGCAATGATTTCCATTTTCTGCAGCCGAAGAGAGGTGGCTCCAGCAAGGAAATGAGCTCTGGAAATACTGACATGGTGTGTTGAGTTTTAGGATGTGGTCAAAACCCCAGCAAGAGAAACTTGCATTGCGTGTGTTTGCAGCATTGTTTGCTGGTCATCATTGACATCCTGTTTCTCTCCGCCAGTTATTTTTATCTGCCTGCAGTCAGACCCCCTGCACTGTCATGCTCACGTGGAAGTCCACATACTAAAGCAGAGACACACGGCAGAGGTATGCTGCTTCCTACACCGAGGAGGGAGAAAGTGACGTTTATGGTTAATTTAAGCAAGTCCCCAGTTGCCTGTGAGATGTGGCATCTGCAGGTCATGATCTTTCCAGAGCATCCCCTCTAAATTTATTCTAGTGTGAATTAATTGGTTTTGCTCTTCTGCTTTTCAAATGTGTCCCCCTCTTTTTTTTTTTTAACAAAACTCGAGCTTCTTTATTTGTTTTTTGTTTTTTTTTTTATTATTATTATTTTTGAGACAGGGTTTCTCCGTAGCTTTTGGTTCCTGTCCTGGAACTAGCTCTTCAAGACTAGGCTGGCCTCGAACTCCCAGAGATCCGCCTGCCTCTGAATCCCGAGTGCTGGGATTAATGGCGTGCGCCACCACCGCCCGGCTATTTGGGTATTCTTACAGGACATCTTTTTTTTTTTAATTTTTTCATTTTTATTTTATTATGTGTATGGGTGTACATCAGTGCACCATGCATTCCTGGTACTTTGGAAGTCCAGAAAAGGGCATTGAATCCCTTGGGAGTTGAAAAGTTTCCTTACAGGACATCTTACAGACTTGAAAAAATAAAATCTTTCAGAAAGTAAACCTTGAGTTACTTCTCCATCTTCCATTTCTTGATAGCTGTATTATTACCTGTAGCTCAGAAGAAATCTAAAGACCATCTTGCTTCTTTCTTTTCTTGCAAATCTCCAAACTCCATGTCTTAACAGAAAAGACCTGCATTACCAGTTCACTTATATCACATATCTGCTGCTCCCTCCAAGCTGAGACTCGTTATTTCTTGCCCAACTTACTACAAATTGCCTCTCTACTTCTAATACCGATGGGATGGGCCTTGTGACCCTTTCCCCACACGGTCTCCAACATCATGCTTTGAAAACAAAATTATACTGTCACATATTTTCTTAGTAGATATTTCATAGTAGGTTTACACAATTAAGCTATGAATAAAATACCAATTTCTTACATCTATTACGGATCTACCTAGCCCCTTTCCTTTTGTTCTATAATCTAGAATGAGAGTTGCCAAACTACAACCCATAAGCCAAATCTACCTCGTCATTTGTTTTTGTAGGTAAGCTTTATTGAATCACTTACCAATTTATACAGCATCTTTGGCAGCTTTTGTGCCTGGGACATGGCTGTACACGAGAAATGCTCACAACATATTTTATTGTGAGCATATTTATATTTAGCAAAATAATTACTGTAGCCAGGTGCCCAAACAGTATTCAATCATTTAGTTTCATCCACAGTTTAAAAATTTCCCCCCAAAATGCAATATTACAAGCCTATGTTCTCTATTCTAGAGAACAAGCCTGTGACTGTAGCTCTGCTCTAGAGGAAGTCACATTTCTGTTGTTTTTTCATCTATTCATGTGTTCATGTGCTCATCCACATAGGGACTTCACCCTCCAGGAAGCATGCAATGGGACATGATTTGAAAGGACAGGTGTTACCACTATATGACTAAGAGATCTCAGAAGTTAGAAGGATGTCATCCTGAGATTTCCTCTAGCACACCACTGTAGTCTCCCAGAACTATTGCCTCAGTGATGTGCTGACACTTTTGCTTCTAATCCTAGGACTAAAACTCTCATCCCCATCTTCTCAGCCCCAGCAGACACTGTAGGTCAGCGCTGCCTGTTTAGATAGACTTCACTGAAGTACTCAACAAGGACAGATAAAGTAGAGGATGTCTGACTAGTGACTGTGAGTGTGGCCGTCTATGGGAGGAGGAGAGATTGACAATGCAGAGCCCTTTTGGAATGTCATGATACTGGGCTGAAATGCAATTACATGATGGAAAACTTTGAACAAGGAAACTGAGATTTTATGAAATAAAAATAAACGTAACTGGGTGAAAAGCTGGGTGTTGTACCACATACATGTAATCCAAACACTAGGAAAACCAAGTTGGCAGGATCATTTCAGGCCAGCCTGGGATACATAGCAAGAACTTGTCTCCAATAAATGAATAGCTAAAGTAGAGAAAGAACAAACACATAGCTTTTCCTACCTTGCCTACATGACAATTCTGTCCCCCATGCTAACCCATTTAATCAATTCTCTTCACTATAGAGGTCTATCTTGCTGGGTTCTAGTTTATATATCCCCATAGCACACCTGTCTAACACAGAGACTTTCATGTGGTATTTTCTGAAACATTGTTGAAACGAACCGAAAGAACGACTTTCAAGATAAAATTTCCCCAATGATTTCATTCCCAGCAAATGCAGCAAATGCTCTTGAATGGTTTTTGCCAGAATCAGGAGGGGATTGTGCTATTAAACACATTGAGCCATTTGTCCTTTGCATTTTTTCTTTGCATACACCATTGCTGCATTGAAAGGTGGAAATGTTCTTTGTGCTATGGTGATGAAACTGCCTGGTAATTTCCATCTTGTTTGGAAATGAAGTGGGGTGGGGGTGCTTCAGGATGTCAATCAAACTGCCACCTCATTACCTTGCTCTTGAAGTCAGCTTAACTATGCGATGGATTTCCTGGGGGAAACCACCATGCACCTCAAAAACTCACCCTCTTCCCACCACCGAGAGTGCTAATTGCTACAGCTTCCAAGGACGCTTGCAGTTTGCAGGTTCTTAAAGTGAATATTTTAAGCACCCACATTTAGCAGGAGGAGGGTGGGGAAGGGAGGAACACACGCTATGCACCTGCTGCCGCCTGCTTGGTTCTTACTGAATGACTGTGCACACTTTGGAACAAAACCCTCTCAACTTGAACGAGCCACATGAAAAGATCTTGCCTAATTTGCCTTGCTATCCCATCCTAACAAGCATTTAAACAGCCTGCTCTTACTTGCTCTATCCATGAAGTTTGGGTCATAACTATTGTAACAAATTGTTACATCTCTCTGCACAGAGAACTCGGTTATTAGAAGAAAGGGAACCAAGCAGCCAAAATCACAGCAAAAAGACTTTCCCCAAGAATCCAGATACAATGTGACACGTGCGCAAAAACTGCCAGACGGAAGCACTGAACATCTTCCAGGCTAGAGAAGAGGTTAGTAAATCACCATGAGAACTCTGATCAGGGATAAATATTAGTATGCTGCCGCTTATTTAGCAACTGCTATGTATTGAAACGCATAATTTGGTCAATTATGACCAAAGAAAACCTGGGAAACTGATTTTAGGCAGGTAAGAAAATGCAGCTAAGGTTTGAAAGTCTTTTAAAATTTTATTTGTTTGTTTGTTTGTTTGAAGTGTGCGGGTGTTTTGTTCCTGGTGCCCACAGAAACAAGAAAAGGGAATCCCCGAGACTGGGGTTACAAGAGTTGTGAGCCAACATATAGGAACTGAGAATAGCACCTAGGTCCTATGGCAGAGCAGCCAGTGTTCTTTACTGCTGAGCAATCTCTTTTACCTCAGTTTTGTAAATCTTAAAAATAAAATCATTTGCCCAATGCCCAGTGAGTAATTACATACCTGGTAAGAAGCCAAGGCTGTTAATAAGTAAAATATAAAAATTTGCTGCTTGATGAAACCCCACATGGCCTAGATGTAGCTAATTCACTCTATTGAGATTGAAAAAAAAAATCTTTATTTACAGAAAAAGATAAAATCACAGAAATTTCATGTAAAGATTTTTGAACCAAATTGTAAGAGTAGAAACTACAGCTTATGCATGCTGAATCTTTTCACTAATACAGAGAAAATACTTCTACAACCAGTGGGATACAGAATTTGTCAAATTCTCAAACATGGATTTTTCAGCACAGGAATAAGAGAACTTATTTCTCATTGGCAAAAAAAAAATGTGTTGATTGTAATGGTTCACAGTTTGATTAATAAAGACCTCCTTGAGCCTAGCTACAATGATTTAAATTCATGGTATTCATGGTCTGAAACTGCAATTTCCTTTTCACCAGCCTGATGTTTTCCCATAAAGCGATCTGGTGTCCAGGGTGACTCGACTTCCTAATTAAAAGTTTGTTTCCTGGAACCACGGTTGACTTGAACATGGCCTCTCAACCAAGTGCTGTTTGGATGGCTCGTACCTCAGCCCAGCAGTTTTCATCCCTGCAAATCCGCTTGAGGAAACTGCATAGCAGCAGCTGCTACCGACTGTAGAAGCTCAGACTCCAGAAATAACAGTTACCGCCACGCTGTGTAAAGCAGCTGGCACCAGGCTGGTTTGCCGCCTCAAGTCTCTGTGAACTTTAACCCTCTATCATATTCACCCAGCTAGATTGATACACAGTTCTTCACACGGCCCAGCGAAAGGGCTACATCAGTGGTTCTCAACCTGTGGGTCATGGCCCTTGGGGGTGGGGTCAAAAGAGCCTTTCACAGCAGTAGTACATCAGAAATCCCACTTATCAGATATTTGCATTACAATTTATAATGGTAGCAAAATTACAGTTATGAAGTAGCAATGAAAAGAATTTTATGGTTGAGGGTCATCACAGGAGGATGTATTAAAGGGTCACAGCTTTCGGAAGGATGCGAGTCTCTGGTCTATATAGTACTTAGTGGAAGGGCAGCCTTTCATTTGCAGGAAGGACTGATTGACTGGTGCACACACCCTGGCCACAACCCCTTCTGCCTATAAAGACAAGCTAAGCAGACCATTTCTGCGTTAGCTGCCTCCCGATGTTGCAGCATTGCTTCCAATAAGAAGCTTTTTTAGGTAGGATGTTTATTTGTTGTGCTTTTGCTTTCCCTATGCTTGATTTTGATCACTTGTAGAGAGGGTCAAGTTGGGTAGCACCAAGAGGAGGTAGCGGAAGCAACAGTGGTGTGGTAGCGGTAGCAAAGGTGGCAACGGATTTGGAGGTGTTGCAGTAGGGAAAACATAGGATCTGGGACAGTGATAAAAGGGTAGTTAAAGATCCCATGGAGACAACGAGAAAAACAAAAGAAATAGACTTGAGTCTCTGTAGTCTATACCTCCGAGCATGAAGTCTGCAGTTCTCAGGGCGTGGAGCTCTAAGCCTCTGTGACAGGTAGTTCAGCCACTGGGCCATGAGCTGCTCCTGGCTTGCATATAGTTTCTATCTGAATAGAGAAAAATAGCACCAAACAGTTGCGTGTCCACATTCTCTGGGATATTTCTTGAATGTTCGTGTCTTCTCTTCCCTTCCCTCTACTTCCAAAATGGTCTTTACAGTTCTTAGATGTTCTGTTCCCCTTCATAAGTGTTTTTTATCTCTACATTTCACTCTGGAAATTTCGTATAGACCCATCTTTAACACATTGATTATTTCTTTAATCATGCAAAAATCTCTCTAGAATTTTCTCTGGAATTTTCCTTAGGACATCAATATCTGTTTTCTTTGACATGTGGTTCTATATATTGTCTCTATTCTCCATTAAATCTCTTACTGTGTCAGCCTTAATTATTTTAAATTTTCTGTTTGGTAACTCCATTAATTATGTCACATTTGTATCTGAGTTCGATGGTTTCTCTCTTCATTTTTCTTGTCTTTTGTTATACATCACTGAGAAGTAGATGTGCCGTTGAGATGTCGTACAATGGGTCTCTAGAATAAGAACGTATGTTGTGGTTAAAGTTGAGCTCACTTTAGTGTTTGGTGTATTTATAAGGAGCAAAGTCATCAAGGTGCTCTGGTGTCATTTTCATTTCCCACTGCACTCCAGGCTCGCTGGCACTGCTTGTGTCTCACAAGACTTCCAGCTGTTATCTACTGATCGCTAACTGGAATACTCTTGGTGTGGTAGAGCAGTACAAACAGGGGAGAAGGATTCCTAGTCTTCAAGTTTAAATCTTGGTCTTTTAGTGGGCTTGTGTCTCTGACTCAATTTTTCGAGTAGTTCAAGTGTTTTTTTGTTGTGTGGTTTCTCCCACCTTGGTGAGGCAGAGGGACAAGAAATTTCTTTACACCATAGGTATAGAACAAGGCTCAGGGAAAAAAAAAAAAATCTGCTCCCATAAACTAGACTTCATTGTTGACAGGCTCCAGGCACAATTAATCTTACATTCTTTTCACAGGATAAAACCTCTCAGACCTTGAGCGTTTATTGTATTTCCTAGATATAAACCTAATACACGTGCAAAGTATCCTCTAAAAAGAAGGTCCCCGATTTCCATCCATTTGCATGCAAAATTCGAGAAGTTGTTGTTTTTTTACCGCTGAGTAGTAATCTAATGTGTATATATTCCACACTTTCTTCATCCATTCTTCCATTGAAGGACATCTAGGTTGCTTCCAGGTTCTGGCTATTACAAATAATGCTGCCATGAACATAGTTGAACAAATGCCCTTGTCATATGATCGGGCATCTCTTGGGTATATTCCCAAGAGTGG
>NW_026067944.1:34037551-34043105 GCF_014885135.2 Alexandromys fortis
GGGAGGCTGGGAGGAGGCGGAATTTTTTTTTCTTTCAATAAAAAATTTTAAAAAAAGAAAAAAGAAAAAAAAGAAGGTCCCAGAGTAACTTTCTTAATAGTCCTCACCCAGTCCGCAGTGTCTATCAAAACCGTGGTCTAAGCGTTCCTACTGGTGCATACTTCAGTGGCTTCCGTGTCAGGTAAACAGCCTCACTGTGACTTGTTGGCTTGCTTGCCTCCCATGTTCATGATGATGCCTTCCTTGTCCCACAAGCTGGGATGGGTGAACGGAAAAGTGTCACTTTTTAATTTGTCAAGTTTTTAAGGATAAGGGTGACGAGTGCCAGGCTCCTTAAAACCCTCATTTAACTTTCATTGTTCGTGACCTCACATCAAAGTTTCATATTTAAGTCTTAAGAATATTTGTTCCTTTCTTCTTGGCAATGTATCAACTGCCGCTGATATAAAATTTTATAGCTAGCAATAAAAAGGCCACAGAGCATTTTATATACCATGTTGTCCCTTTCAAATCTGTGGTACTTCTTTTGCTTGCTGTGATTGGTTTTGTATCCATCAACCACAAATCTGAAATGTGCAACTGAACATAAATAACATCAAATTATTCTTTTTAATGTATGTGTGTATCTTTGTTTTATAAAGAAGATTTTACTATTTTATTATAAAGGTTATATTCAAAAGCATGCACAAATCACACACACAATTAGGTAGCAATGGAAATAGTGTCAGACCTTGCTTTTTTGGGACAATCTTTCAGTTTATTTATGAAATAAAGTAATTATGTTAAATACCAAAATATGTGTATAAGTGATCTCTATTTGTATTTTACCAGGAATAGATATCAAACTTTTTCCAATAAATTTGCATATGAATGGAGATATGCAATTTTTCTCACAAACGTATTTTTATGATAAATTAATTAATTCCCTGACATTAACTCACTTTTGTAGTTTTGGACTAAATCCTACTCATCCATAATATTACATTTATCCTATGCTAATGATTGAAGTTTACTAATATTTCTTCAGCATTTGCGTCAACATTCAAATGTATTGGCATATCGTTTTTATTTTTTGTGTTAGCATTATGAAATTTATACTTTATGCTCTCAACTGTCAGGAGCCATTTCCCCCTATCATTACAGGAACCATCACCCTGGGGAGTCTGCAGAGAACCCCACACCCATAATTATGTTCAATTGAGAAAACCTGCCCCTCACCCAATTAACTTATCTGTTAGCGGAACCCGCCTCACATTCCAGCTATCCAGGGAACCAGGTGTGGCAACTTGTGACTTCTGGCCTACCCGTCAGAATGTAACCTAGCCTATGTGATCAGGACCACGAGGCGAGATCCCTTACCCTGCCCCCCCATTCCTTACCATATATAAACTGTAACCCGTCCCTAAAAAACGGAGGCTTTGACAAATCTGCTTGGCCTTCTTCTTCTGTCTTAGCTCATTCCCTTCCAGGTAGCGCCCCTCCGTGACCCTGGAATAACTGATTGCAGGGTGGGTTACAAACCCCTAGACTGAGTAGCCCAACCAAACGCAATCGACACTCAACTGCAAAACCTAGATATTGGAATTGTTATAGTGATATTTCACTTGTATTTTAATAAATACAATTTATTTAAAAATAATTGTCTGAGGATCAGAGAGTAAAACAGTCCCACTCGTCAGCCTTACAGACCAGGCAGTAGTAACACACACTTTAATCCCAGTAGCCAACTAATTGCCATAGAAAATGGCCAGTGAATCCTTTAATCCCAGCCCTGGAGAGGATTATAAATCAGGAGAAGACAGCTCTCATTCTGAGATTCCTAGAGGCAGGAACGCCATTTTCAGACTGAGGTGGCGGTAAGAGCCAGTGATTGGCTATTTTGCTTTCCTGACCTTTAGGTTGAACCCCAATTTTTTTCTCTGAGCGTTTACTAATCAGGCATCAAATTGTACTTGGTTTATGATAAGAATATGGAAAGTTGCCTTTTGGATTTATTTCTTTTTTTTCTGTTTCTGGGAACAATTTTAATATCATTGAGAATGCTTGCTTTCTGGAATGGGGTATACTCCCTTTGGGAAAACTATATGGTTCTGATGGGAAATTAAGAGTTAGTTCATTGACAATTTCTCTTTTCTGTTTAAGAAAATTGTTCTGCTTAATCTCTTCATTTTAATGTGTCAGTACTGGAATGTTGTAATTTCTAAGAAAACACTGCTTGCAAGAGTGCCAATTTTTTAGGCAGTCACTGTGGAATTCATTGTGGGTGTTCTTTAGTATCCAATAAAACCACAGTGTGAGCCAGCTCTACCCCTTTAGTTATATCAACGTATCATAGAAATCAACGTATCATAAAGAAACTTGAAAGTCAGTTTATGATTGCATTGTTAATGATAAAAAAGAAATGGAACCAGCCTAGATGACCTCAAACAGACTAATGGGTGAGGAGGATGTTGTGCATCTGTCCACTGGAATTTTATGCAACCACAAAAAAAGAAAGAAATTATGACAAATGGAATACACCAGAAATCATTATGCTGAAAGAATGAGCTGGTACAGTGTCTCTGTATATGTTTATAAATATGTTTCCTTGAAATGAGACATTATTCTCTAACTTCTGACTTAAGAGTCTTTTGTTGATTGTGACACTTAGTTCTTTATTTTTTTTTAGACATGTCTACACTATTGCTTTGTTGCCTCCCTTAAAAAGGAAAGCTTCCAAAATTTCTAGTTACAAGAGAATGCTGTTTTTGTCCTTTAATTTTCATAGAGTTCTGTTTTTGTTTTTAGTCTTTATGATACAGGATCTTATGCAGTCCAGGTCGGCCTCAAGTTTACTTTGTATCTAAGAAGGATCTTAAACTTCTGATCCTCCTGCCTCTAGATTGTAAGTGCTGGGATTGCAGAAGTATGCCACCACACCCACTCAAATTTTCTAATCTAGTTGCACTACAATCAGAAAGTGCTGATGGATTTAATCTTCCTCCTTGAAATGATAGTTTCCCACGTTGGTTGTTGTCTGATCGATCTTTATAAATATCAGCATGTGCTTAAGAAGAAAGTGTGATCTGCACAGCTGCAGTGCAGGTCTGCAGGAATGAATACATACGCACACAAGCTCTGACTGATCCACTTTGTTTCCCCTGTCATTGCTTATGTATTTGCCCTATGATCTGCCATAACATTACAGTGGCACTCACTAGTCTCCTGCATCTGGGTGCTGCCTCATGAAAGCAGGCAGTGAGTTACTGTGCACATAAATTTATCGAGAACTTTGTTATGAGTCTGCTGTTCCATTTCCCTATTTGGAGTTTTGGTTTGTTTTTGTTCTCATTTCAAGTTGAGGATATGAACTATACTTTTTCTGGTATGACATTTCAAACTTCATTTCATTTTTCTTTGGGTGTAACTTTTGTGTCTTCCTCTATTTCCAGCATTTCCTGCTCTCTTCGCTTATGAAATATCTCTTAAATAAGGCATGGGGTTCTGCTAGTAGCCGATAAAATGACCTTTTTCTTTTGAATAAAAAGTTGAATCATTTTTATTCATAATAGTTTATGTACTTTTATGTGCACTCATATTCTGTTTTTTTTTAAATTGTACATTGCATGCAGTGTATTTGCTGTGAGCTTTCCATACATGGTCATCCTGCGCTCTTTTTATAAATGACTTTTAGGTTTAGGAAGGTTTTTACTCAGTGGTTGCTTTTATCCTAATGCCTTCTAGAAAGTCCTTACCTCTTTTGTCCTCAGCTCATGCTTGTACCAATTTGGTTTATTGCCTTTAGACGATACCATTTGGTTTTTATTATATTCAGAGTAGCTGAGCCACAAAACCCAAGCCCTAGTAGTTCCCACTCTGGGTAACAATGGCAGTGGTTTAGATGCTGTTCTTAGTTTATTCTGAAGCTTGCCCTTTGAGCATTGTCTAGAGTACAAAGTCATCTCTGGATGGACTACCATAGGAGGATGCAGGAGCAAGGCGAGTCAGTAAAGCCACAAAGAGACTGTGCCTCAACTCTGATTCTGATGAGAGTCTGGTAAGGGATAGAAGCAAGCTTCCTTAGTATCAAGGGTGAAACATGCTAAGCCATGCCCTGTTCACACTTGTACGTACAAAACAGGACTGGGTGTGTGACAACCTACATCAACCATGGATGCTCAGTACCATCACAGAAAAGGGATGTAGTCGGGATAATCTGATGGACAGGAGCCAGGCACCCATAGAAAAGTCAGCAGGCTCAGATCACTGAAGTTTGAAATTCAGAGAGCTCTCGAGTAGGTGGAAACTCTTCCCCGTGTTCTGGACCACGAAAGTCAGAACAGTTATTGCCAGCTCTGTTCTCAACCCTTCCAGCCAGGTGGTCACCAAGTAGAATGGGGCCCTTCTCCTCCCAGTCAGACAGTTGAAGGTGGATGCCTTTCATTTAAGAAGAGAGCAATTAACAGTTTTGTTTTGATTTGTTTTGGGGGAATTGTATTTTTTTTGGTAGTTGCTTTAGGAAAACAAATCCTATAAACTAATTCTGTGGTTTGTGTTCTTAAAGAAAAAAAGAAAACAACACCAGGAAATGGTTACCCTTCATTCCAGCACTCAGGAGGCAGAAGAGAAGGATCTCTGAGTTTGAGCCTGGTGTACAGAGTGAGTTCCAGGACAGCCAGGGCTACACAGAGAAAAGCCCTGTCTCTGTGTAGAGAAAAACAAAACAAAACAAAAACTTACTAGTAACTGTGCACAGTGTGCGGCCTTTGACAGGGTCATGCCCATTTACGAAGACAATGCATGTTGGGAGGGATTTTGCTGAGGTTCCTCCTTCACAAGTTAAAACTCTCTTTGTTGTGTGCTTGGTGCTTTCTGCCCCAGACAGGCTGCTAACACATTTGCACCTGAGTTGAGCATGTTTTAAATATGAGAAGGGCCTCACATAGCTTAGATTCTGTACGTTTTGTTTGCAAACATACCTTTTCTGGGAAGCACACATATATGCTACATGCCATGCCCAATTAACATGTCCATTCCACAGCAGGACACAGAGCTGATGCCATCAGAGTTCTGATGTCCTACGAATGGAGTAGTCAGTCCCTCACAACCAACAGCACATTTCTGAAGAAGTTCCCAAGGGTAAGGGGTGCATTTTATAGCTATGGAATTGGAAGTTCATCACCCCACAGAGGCATCAGGCTCAAACCTTGGGCCTTAATTAGCAAACACTGTACTCTAACCAAAGGACTCTTTCGAAACCAGGACAGTAGCTTGCTTTCACAACTAGACACACACAGGTGCATATTTCACCCCAGCTGGCTGTAACGCCGCATAGATTCGTTATTCCTTTCTTTACACATCCTGGCCTGTGGTTTTTCTTACCCATTCATGCTGTTTTCTCAAGGATGGAAAGAAGCTTGTGCAGCCTGAGCTTCCCTCCCCTGCTGTGACCCTGTGGCCAGTGCCTTCACAGGAGACAGGACGTTGGTGGTGCTGCATTCCCGTAGAACGTGCACACTGCCCCCTGGTGGTTGTGGGGTTTTGCTTTGCTTTTTTTTTTTTTTAAATAGAATTT
>NW_026067944.1:34043990-34056121 GCF_014885135.2 Alexandromys fortis
TACAGGCCAATCTCACTCATGAACATCGACGCAAAAATCCTCAACAAAATACTGGCAAACCGTATCCAAGAACACATTAGAAAAATTATCCATTATGATCAAGTAGGCTTTATCCCAGAGATGCAGGGCTGGTTCAACATACGAAAATCTATTAATGTAATCCACCATATAAATAAACTGAAAGAAAAAAACCATATGATCATTTCATTAGATGCTGAAAAAGCTTTTGACAAAATTCAACATCCCTTTATGATAAAAGTCTTGGAGAGATTAGGGATACAAGGGTCATACCTAAATATAATAAAAGCTATTTACAGCAAACCGACAGCTAACATCAAACTAAATGGAGAGAAACTCAAAGCCATCCCACTAAAATCAGGAACACGACAAGACTGTCCACTCTCTCCATACCTCTTCAATATAGTGCTTGAAGTTTTAGCAATAGCAATAAGACAACATAAGGGGATCAAGGGGATTCGAATTGGAAAGGAAGAAGTTAAACTTTCATTATTTGCAGATGATATGATAGTGTACATAAGCGACCCCAAAAACTCGACCAAAGAACTCCTACAGCTGATAAACACCTTTAGTAATGTGGCAGGATACAAGATCAACTCCAAAAAATCAGTCGCCCTCCTATACACAAAGGATTTGCTTTGTTTTTATTCAGGGTTTAGGGGGTTGCTTTGTTGGTTTCTTTTCCAGAATGTGGGATGCCTAGCCAGTCAGAAAGGCCTTAACTTTCCAATTAACCTGAAATACTTCTGCTCCCATGCCGTTCTCCGTGCATCCTGCCAAGCTGCATTATAGTCTGTACTGCGAACACTAAGGAAACTTGCTTCTCTTTAAAAACAAAGGCAAAGGATTTGAATAGACATTTATTCAAAGAAGACATGAAAATGGCTAATTGATATATGAAAAGTGTGTGATGTCAATAAGCACCGGAGAAATGTTAGTCAGAACCACAATAAGAAGTACCTCAGACAGTGGCTACGATCCCGAAATAAGAAGAAAAAAAGTGTCTATGAAGACGCAGAAGAATGGAGGTCTTGTACTGGTGGAGAGAAATGAAAGACTGAGTGACCGCTGCAGAGCGTTAGAAATGCTGTCACCTCTCTCTCTCTCTCTCTCTCTCTCTCTCTCTCTCTCTGTCAGTCCTTGTAGATACAGATCCAAGGGAGGTAGAATAGAAAAAAAAAATCTATAGAGCTTGAGCTCACCGCAGCATTATTTATAGGAGCCAAGATAAGGAAATGACTTACATGTATGTCCATGAAAAGTAAAATTGCTGTATTCTATCTTAGCTGATCCATTAAGTGACTGACATAATTATTAATTATCTCGAATTGCCTTTTAGCTGTCAAAACCAGAATGTGTAGGTTCCAGGACTGGAACGGTTTATACCTGACTGATTTTTGAATGTTACTTCAAGCCTGGCTGCTCCTGTAATTACTGTTCGGTGCCTTTTCTGCACCAATACCACATTTTAGTTTTGTTTGCTCTTCCCAGGAAGTCAACTCGTAGTTATGACAAAAATACAAATCACTTTGCTGCCTGCTAAATGGGCTGTATCTGGTTCACTGTCTGAGTTCCAGGGTAGGCCCATCCTTCGCGTCCTCCTCACACTCACGGTGGCCACCTTCAAAGTCCGTGTGCCATGTCTGTCCATCACACCATTGGTGATTCCTGCTAGTACTGAATTTATGTCATGCTATTTATTTTTGTTGGCTTTAACATTATTCAGCAAATGTAGCAGGAACATCTACTCAAAGGAAAGACCTTTAGCTGCTGTCTTCCCCTGTGAGGATGAATATGAAAACCCTTGTGCCATTGTTGGGCTTCTTTGAGACACTCATGTGAATGGCAGATCTCTGAGAAAGAAGAAACATACACTTTCTTATAACTGATCTTTCCTGAAGTTTCCTGGTCAGTTTGGGGTCTGTGGCCTGCGGTCAAAATGTGTGGTGTCTTCAGTAACAGAGTTTTTTCTTGTAGTTTTGTTGGGTAACCATGGACAGTGGCGAGAGCCTGTATTAGGTTGGAGATCTCCAGGGCCTACCTAAACAGGAACTCTTTGAGAGGTAATCCATGCCACGTATTGTAATATCATTTACTCCCCATGTCTCCTGGGAACAATATTGTCCATCCGTGTGTGTAATCATGTTTGACCTCTGTTTTAAGTGGAATTTTGAAAACTGCTTACTAACTAATGGGTTTCCATAGGCTTTTTATAGATTCTTACTTTGAACCTACTCACTACACCCCCTCCCATTCCCACATGCCCCCCTCTACTTAATTCTTTCACCCTTAGTATTGCAATATGTGTGGCAATTTCATTTGTATGTTAATGAATAAAGTTTGCCTTGAAGACCAGAAAAGCAAAGCAGCCACACTGGCCAGTCTTACAGCCCAGGCAGCAATGACACAGACCTTTAATTCTAGTAGCCACACTAATTTGCCAGAGAAATCTGGTGGTACTGGTGTACACCCTGAATCCCAGAACTAGACAGGATTGTCAAATGGGAGGACACAGCTCTCAGTCTCAGTCTCATTCTGAGATTTCCTGGGGGCAGGATCACCATTTTCAGACTGAGGTCAAGGTAAGAGCCAGTGGCTGGCTGGTTTGTTATTCTGACCTTTAGATTGAACCAAAATTTCTGTCTCTGAGTTTTTATTAATCATGCTGCAGCAATATAATATAGCCTCAGTGTAAGCTTAGAAATGGAAAACCTGGCTTCTGGAAGACCGCCTAAATCCCAGTGCTACAATGCAATTGGAATGGTTTCCCTGAAAGGGAGGGAAATGGAATGAGCTCTCATACGTTCAAGACCCTGATGTTAGTTATAGCACCATCCTTTACATAGGTCTGTTCTACAGATAAAAAGGCAAATGGGAAGAGGTTGACTAGATCAGGGTTTCCTTTTACTTCCAGGATAACCCTGAATTCTGTGGACACTATAAACTTGGCTCCCAATTCAGATGATTCATTCACTCGTATTTGACATGTACTCAAAATTCTATGGGGGAGTAAAGTTAAGGACTACTCTGTCTTGTTGGAAATTATTCGGTAATTTGAAGTTCTAAAATGTGGAGGGCAGATCTTTGAAGCAAAGTGCTCCCATTCTGTTATCTTCTTATTTCTGAATAGAAACAGTTGCCACTCCAAAAGCAGAATGAACTATCACTTATCTCTCGAGCCCCATGCCCAGCATATAGCATGCCAGGCAGTACAGCTTGTATGGGCAGATGCATGTATGCAATGGAGAGGACAAGCGCCCAGGTCACCTTGTCATCGCAGAACTCAACAAGTCTCCTATCCAGTCCACACTAAAGGACTCTTTCTTGCTTCCCTTGGTTATCTAGAGGACAGAGGTCCCTTGTTTATGGAGAGGAAAGTGGGAAAAATGGAGTGAGGGACTTGAGTTGGGACAGGGGAAGAATAACACAAAGGGAGGTGTAGGATTGCCGAAGCAAGAGATGTACAAGGACATCGTTAGGCATGCTAACACAAAAAGGAAACTAATGGATGCTGAGAGCAGAAGTAGTCTTCTCCAGGGATGGTGCCCCTTAGTTCATAGGCCAATATCAAGTGGTTAACCTTGGCATGATACATATTTAAGCTATAAATAGACTCAGTAGGATGTATTTATCATAAACACACATATGAAACATTAGCAATTAAAGAACAAGAAGCACTGAATTTGAGAGGGGAACATAGGAACAGACTGGAAAAATGTTAAGGGATCAGTGTTTCAATTATAATTTTATTTTAAAATACAGAAAACAAAATAAGTAATCACTTGTTATCTCCACCATTTTTCCAGGGGAACTGATACCACTTATACCAAACCTACAGCGATAGAGTTAACACATGCTTCATGCTTCAAAATTGTTTGTGGTCCAAGACAATGAAATTGTTTTCTTGGCCAGACCTTCCTCAAATGAAACCTCATGCATGTAAGCCTCCCAGGTCATTGAATGGATCTTTTCTTTCTCCATCAAGAAACTGGCTTTTTACTATAAGTCTCAACATTTCTGTCATGCATTCCCTGTTTTTTTTTTTTTCATTTTCTAACAGATGCTTCATGGAAATTCCCATCCATTACCACAACAGAACGTGGTTAGCCATGGGCTAAGGGAAGGTGCCCACATCCAGAGGATGAGTTAGGTGGGGGAGAAACTGGAAATAGTATCTCCCCTGCCACTCACAGTACAGTTTGCTTCTCAGGAAACCTTACAAAGTCAGGGTAAAAATAGAGACTAGTGAGTCTTAGGGAGATTTGGCTTGACTCACTCCCCATTTTCTTTATAAATGTTTTTATTAGCATATATGACCCTGGTGCTCTAGTGAAAGGGCAGAACTTAAGGCTAATATGTGCACCACCAGCCACCCTGCTAGATTTCCATGTGGGTAGAAATGAACTAAGCTGAGCTAACTCCGGCCCACACCACTGGGAAGTGGTTGTGGGAGGGCACACCTCAAACCACATTGGTATAGGTAGCCAACGCTGTCTGCCTCTGTCTGTGGGACTCTGCTGCCTGCTTCATATAGTCAAGAGAAGGACAACAATTTGCATTGTTGTTGGGTTTCTCTGTACTTTTTCTAAGACAACTCAATCATTAAATACCCTGAACCCATTACTGTCACCACTTGAGTTCTTTTGATTTTGCTCCTGATGCTACTGTGACTGCTATTGATGGGAAACGGTAGTCACCCTATGACAGTGCTATTGTTTCAAGTAGGAAATAAGTCACTTCAGTGTTAGTGGGTCCACTGTTAACTTAACAAAGTAGACTTTGAGACTACTGTGGCTTTTATGGCTTTTAGAAATGAGCACTACCAGAAGGTAGTCTTTCATTGCAGTCCTCACTTTATTCTGATGAAGGGCTGTGACCTCATCGCCACTTACCCACAGCTAGCTGAATATGCTACTTCTAAGGGATAAAGAGATGGGAAAGGGAGTATCATTTTATAATCTCCCAGAAAGAAAACATGAGAATGACCAGAGACAGAACAATTCAATAGAAATTCTAGATCCAAACACAAGTAAGAAGTCACGCTCCAACTGTTTGGGAGAAGTTACCACTAAGAAGCTGTTACTTATGGAGGACTAATGTTTACTAATAAGAAAAGGCTTTTTTTTTTCAACGTTTAAATAAACACACATCAATTATATGTGTTAATGTGCTTCATTATGACATTTCAGGCATGCATAAATGTATTTTGGTCTTATCCACACACATGCCACCTTGTTACTGGCTCTTGTTAGTCTTCCAACTCCTGTTGATCCTGTCTGCTTCCCAGCTAGCCCCTACCAGGACATTCTAAATTAAGAGAACAGCGCAGCAAATGTGGAGGCATTGAAAATATGACACCTAAGTTTATCCTTATGGTTGTTGAATCTTCCAAGGTTGACTGTTTTCAAAATACATCAGATGATAGTAATTGTTTACAACTTTAAGTGCCAAACTCAGATAGGAAGAGTTTTAGTCTGATTTTTCTTTGCATTTATTCTTTTATTTGGTTTCAACACTTAATTTTATGTATTTATGCTGTGTTGGTCGGATATCTAAATGATTACCATTGTTTGGTCTTCATGATGAATTGGATATTCTATAAATAAAAAATAGTTGTCTTTGGCTTTGTTTTTCTTGTTTAAATTCCATAATTTGCATTTTAAAAATTACCTTAATTAAACTAATAGTTGAGGCTATAACAATCACTTCAAGTCTTCTGTTTAGATCTTGACAAGAAATCTCTTATCAACTCTGCTTTGAGGGTTGAGAGCCCTGAAAGCTGGGTGAATAAAACAGAGGCAAACAGGGAGTACAGACTCTCTCTCTCTCTCTCTCTCTCTCTCTCTCTCTCTCTCTCACACACACACACACACACACACACACACACATACACACACACATACAAAGGTTAGATGGGTCAAAGTGGCATTTATTTCTTTTGTATAATGCTTGGAAACTGAAAATCACACCTCTATGCCTTCCAGAATAAGGGCAGTGAGTCCCTGCAGTGTTGAGCCATGATCCAAGACAAGCTATTAACACTTCCCAGATGTGCAGTAAATTCTTTACTGTATCAAGGTAAGCAGTGTTCTTCAAGTGGTAGTGTTCCTCCTGGCACCAGAGATGAAGAAAAGGGTTGGCTACACTTTTTCTATGTTCATAAATAGCAAGTGTCTTTATTGTTTTTGGTTAAAGCTTTGATTGGGCTAGAAGGAAAGAAACAGGCTGTGTATTATTTGATGACAATGCATCAGAAAACACTTATATTTTTATTCTGTACTGGCTACAAGTCAATGATAAAGCAGCAGGGTGAGTCATACAAGATAGGACAGAAATAAGATCTATAGTGAGAAGGACACAGAGGGAGAGACTGAGGGTTCAGTGCCAGGGCATAATAAGGCAGTGCCTGGTGTTTGTCAGGTCTACTAGTGCTGCAAGCATTCTACCTTCCTTTCTCCCATTCTACCATGCTTACAGAGATCAGACAACAGTGAAGACCCTTTGCTTGCTAGGCAAGTGCTCTGTCACTAAGCTAAATCTGCCACCCTGTAATTTTGCATGAGAAAGGAATATGAAATGCAGCCAGAAGAGAAGCCTGGGGCAGGCTGTGTCTTTGAGATAAGAATGTGAGAAAGTTTGTTCTCACAAACTTTCAATCCCAGCACTCAGGAGACAGAGGTAGGAGGGTCTTTGAGTTTGAACCTTGTCTACAGAGAGAACTCCAGGGCAGCCAGAACTACACAGAGAAACCCTGTTTCAAAACACAACAAAACTTTACTGTTCATTCGCTTCTCTTCACTGCAGGTTTGTCCTTTCCCATTAGTTTCCACTGTCTCGAGTGTGACCTGAATGGCTCACTTCACTAATTAGAGGCAGTAATAACAATAATTACATATTTTTAAGGATAGGTCATAGAAGCATTTCTAGCTTCCACCTGTATCTCCAAGAATGTGTGTTCTTTGAGTCTCTATCAGACCCATTGTTTCAGAAAGACAGTTACCTTGGAGTCACCAACCACATCTGGCTCTTATAGTCTTTCTACCTTTTCTTGTAAACAGAACTCTGAGCCCTGAGTGAAATGGATTGATAAAGACTACCCATTTAGGGATGAGTGTTCCATGGCTCTGCAAGAAGAACCTTCTCTGATGAGGGCTGAGCAGGGCACTGAGCTACAAGTATAGTGATATGTCACTAAAAGTTGTTTCACCGCTCTGTTCATTTAAGAAATAGTAGTAGAAGGTTTCCCCCAAGGCCCATATAGTCTAGACCTATTTGGCCTCAGTTTTATATCCACTTTAACAGAATCAGGTATTGGTTTCATTTTACAAAGTGAGCCTCAAACCCAATTAAAAAGTGGTTGGTTATTGGCGCAGCATTTGTGCTACTATTGCATCAGTATATCGTTCAGGTAGGCTGATGTTGTAGGTTGTTGGGTAGCACTGATGATTATTTTTCTCTGGTAGCATGCAGAGTACATTTCAGCACTGTGAGTACTAGACAGAGTTAAAGCTTATAGCAGAATATCAGTTCAATTTATTCATGTTCAATGACATAATATTCAGCAGTAGGTTACTGTTAGTTTGTTCAGAATAACCAATAGTCTTTGTAATAACCTGTGCCATTTGAAGAGGCGTGCCTAAAGGACCCCTTTGACAAACAATTCATCAAGATATAATCTGTTTCTGATACTGAGGGTTTTACTGAATGCCTAGTTGGGGCATTGCACCTCCATTATATGGTAACTGCATTTAAATTTCTTTCATAAATGTATATGCAATGTAAATTCTACTGTGGTAGGTGTCATACAAAATCCAAGCACAGAAAAGGAAAGTGGACACAATGCCACACCCCTAACCAAGAAGCTATTTGCAAATGAAACTTGCTAGAAAAGGAAAATTCTGATTAGTTTTCTTCAATGGAGAGAAACTAGATATACCAACCACACAACCAGGGCAGGAACCATGCCCAGGAGTAGTTGGTCAATACACAAAAGAGACACTGTTTACCACTCTAATTGGCAGCTTGAACCTGGGAGAGCAGGGCCTAAAAATGAAGTAGACAAAAGCCTCGTGTAATAGCAAATTTATTCAGAGCATCGGACAGTCTATATTCTGAAGGTTAAGACCAGTTACCTGAGTAAAGTATACAATCACAAGGACAGACGACATGTGGCAAAACCACATTTTCCCACAGAGTCCTACAAACAAATAACAATAGTCAGCTATAATGAATAATCTAATGTGAACTCATACCTGCCTGCTACACCTGGGAAGGGCATGGTCACAGTCAAGAAAAATTCCATGTTATTGAAGAAACTGACATCACAAGGCACTTGTTTTCTAGGACTTTTTCCCCAAGTATTCAGAATTGCCCTCACCTGACTCCATTCTCAGACTGTGTTCTGACAAAACTCCATGTCTTTTTTGTGTGTGTGATTTTTGTTGTTTCTCTTCGGTAGCTTTTGTCTTATTGGGTTTTGTTTCTTGGTTTTGATTTTTGGCGTTGATTTTCATTGGTTTTGGAGAGAGAAAAAAAAAGAACAAGAATTTGAGTTGGTAGGAAGGAACTTAGAGGGGTTGAGAGAGGGAAAGGAATATGATCAAAATATGTTGTATAAAAATTTTAAGATAACAATTAAAAAAACAAAAGAATGCTTGTTCTCATATGTAGCTGCCAGGGTAATGGATGCTCAGGCTAATGAGAACATGGCACACAAAGCTCCCTTCAAAATCCATGTCCTAATCACCAACCCCCTGCCAGCAATATTGAGTTGTCCATACTGAAAACTCTGACCAGCTGAGCTTTCAGATGCCCACATTTCACTGAAGCTATGTGAGAAACCCAAGAGACCCTTCTGTCTGAGACCATGCCATGTGTTGAACCACAAGAGGCAGTTGTAACACAGAATATTCTTATGTAACCCCGACTTGCTGCTGAGTTTGTAAGATCAAGATAAGGACATTGTTACAAACTTCATCTTCTTCCTCTTCCTTCCTGACATTAGAGGTGCCAAAATACACACGCTTATTCTTTTTCTGTCTTTGCTCGTCACATCTTTACTTCCTAGAAACTCAATTTCTACCATTCAGAGACTGGTTTTACTGTCTGTGGTTTGTGCTTACTTTTGATTCTTGCTCATTTTGTTCTATTGTTAAGAAATCACTGGAAAAATGGTCTGGTTCAGTAGACTTTTTCGTCACACAGTTTTGCAAAACTCAAGAACTGAGGCCCCACAACTTGCTAACTTCTTAAAGCAGTACTGAGAGAGAACAGTAAAGTACAGTAAAAGTGAACTTATTCGTAAATGTTATGCTTTCAATATCAAAAAGAGAAAAAAAACCAACTAATAAACACATGTGCAAACATTTGTGAGAATAGTGGATGTCAGTATAGAGAGATTTCATTTAGTAAGTAATCATGAAAGCGTCTTCCATTCTTCATTAGACTTCTTGTAAATGCGCACGCATGCATAGATATTTGGTGAGAATTCAGTTAATTTACAGAATGTTATATAACATGTTGTTATACAGAGAAAGAGAGAGAGAGCTTGATAAGAAAGATGCTTCCCAAACATGTCAATGAGATCAACATTTCTCTCATTTCTTAAAAAAAGAAACATGTTGACTACCATGTTGCATGATGTGTGAGTAGGATGTTTATATGGCTGTCAGGAAAACTGGAAAGATCACCTGAGGTCGGTTCTATGACTAGAGACTAAGGTAAAACCACAAAAATAAATGTCTGTTGTCTGAGGTTTTTTGTCCTGCCCAGTTCCCATAGTCATTAAGTCCCAAAGAAATCACACAGAGGTCTACATTAGTTATAAACTTATTGGCCCATTAGCTCAGGCTTCTTATTAACTCTTACAACTTATATTAACCCATTTATTCTTGTCAATGTTAGCCATGTGGCTTGGTACCTTTTTCAGTGAGGCAGTCACATCTTGCTTGCTCTATGGTTGGGTCACAGCTGCAGAGGCATGGGTTTTCCTCTTCCCTGAATTTTCCTGTTCTCTTTTACCCACCTCTACTTCCTATCTAGTTGTCCTGCCTATACTTCCTGCCTGGCTATTGGCCAATCATAATTTATTTAAAATATGATTGACAGAATACAGACCATTACCCCAAACCAAATGTCCTCTTGCAAGGAAATGCAGGAAAAACTTTAGAACTTCTGCTTGCCAGGAAGTATCCTGTGAGGATATATCCTGTAAATTGAAGCAGTGCTTCCTTCTACAAGACCAAAAGTTAACCCATAAGCCCCACTCTCCTGGAATGCTATGAGTTATATAGTTCTTGAAAAATTACAGCCAAACCACCTAGGAAAATAAGGTGGCCATATGCATTTGTTCTTAAATGAAGCTGTAACATGTGCCCCAGGGCCACTCAGATGAGAATTTCGGGGAGTCATCCTGACCAAAGTCCATCTTGGTCAGTATTTAATATTTGAATAAAGTTTCCTGCAAATTTGGTTCAAAATAGTGAAATTGTTTTACTTTGACAAATCTTAGAATTAATATTTGGAAGCTCTAGGGAGATAATTCCACTCCATATTCTGAAGCAAGGTTCTTTAGGTAGTGAATAATCATGTTCAAAATAAAATAATATTTTTTAAAAAAGCAAGCATTATTTTTAAATAAAGGCTCCCTATTTTTGGTAAGTCATTTAAGTCTTTTTTTTTCAGGTAGCCTCCTGTGACAATTTTCTGCCTGGTCTCTGGATTCTGGTCATAGGGTACTTTAACTGGGAACATAGGGACCTGACAAAGCCTCGCAGTCCTTCATCTGGGGAAAATGGAGATATCCTATGGCCCACTGGTTATTATTGATTAATTGGAAATTCACCCAGAGCCACCAGTTTTTTTTATATCCTTAGGTTTATTCAGCTAACTAGTCACTTAGACACAATTATACTACTGACAATCTTCAAGGGAGTATATATTTTTCTACTTTGAAACAGTATCAAATTTATAAAAAAATTAAAAACTATTAGAGGATTGCTTTTAATCCTTCATCTCAATTAATCAACTTTAAACATTTGTTACAGCAACCAGTTGTTTATGACCTGCCTTGGAGTTCCAAGGGCACCCTGGTGGTGCTGGGGGCTGGAAGACCTGTATGACAAGAACTTTAAATCTTTGAAGAAAGAAATTGAAGAAGGCACCAAAAAGTGGAAAGATGTCCCATGCTCTTGGATAGGTAGAATTAACATAGTAAAAATGGCAATCTTACCAAAAACAATCTACAGATTCAGTTCAATGCCCATCAAAATCCCAGAAAAATTTTTCACAGACCTCAAAAAACAGTACTCAACTTCATATGGAAAAGCAAAAAGCCCAGGATAGCCAAAAGAATACTGTGCAATAAAAGAACTTCTGGAGGCATCACAGTCCCTGACTTCAAACTCTACTACACAGCTACAGTGCTGAAAACAGCCTGGTATTGTCATAAGAACAGACAGGAGGATCAATGGAACCAAATAGAAGACCCGGATATCAAGTACCCTGAAGGAAGCCACTCCTGAGGTCAAACCTCTTCATTCCAAAGGAGCAGAAGTATGATATAATTCTCTGACCTATGGTCAGGGTGCAGTGGATCTATCTATATGGGCCATCTTAATGTCCAAAAACGTCAAGCAATCACACCTTAGGCCAGGGTATGTAGCCACACTTGTTATCAACAACTTTGAGCAAGCTAAAACTCTCTGATCATCAGACAAGATGGAAATAAGCTCACATTTTGGGGAGGCCAACACACTATGGTCTTCTTTATATGTTAAAATGTTCACTTAAGTTGATGTGTGTGTGTGTGTGTGTATGTGTGTTTATGATGAATTATATCTTAGTATTTTTGTTTCTGTGATTAAAAAAAAGCACTATGACCAAAGAAAACCATGGGAGAAGGGGGTTATTTCATCTTACAGCTAGAAGTCTTACATCTAGGGAAGTAAAGGCAGAAATTGAAGGGAAGCAGGAACTAATGCATAGGCATGAAAGATGGTTTGCTCTTTAGGTGTGCTTACCCTGATTTCTTATACCATCCAGGACCAATTCCCCAGGGGTAGCCTGTCCCTAGTGATCTAGGCCCATCCGCATCAATCATTAAATTGAGAAAT
>NW_026067944.1:34059928-34060888 GCF_014885135.2 Alexandromys fortis
TAAGTTGGAAAATTTGCACAAATATACTGAGATGTTAGAACAGCCTGTACCTTGCAGAGTCTTCCTAAACACGGCTTGGAATTTACTGTTCCAGCTGAGGAGATCCATAAAAGCATGGCATTTTGTTCTTTTCAGTCCACACTTCATTCAGTTATTTATTTATTTATTTATTTGTTAAATCATGAAGTAGTAGGAGAACTGGAGGGTAAGTTTATTTTCCTATTCCTTCCATATCTTTCTTCACTACCCATCTTACATGCTATATTGAGGTGAAATCACTAAATTACCAAAATATTTTCTGTCATCAGGTACCCAGGCTAGAAGTAGTAGCACTACACATAAACAAGCACAAGTACAGATGTGTCTATTACCCAGAAAGAATTATTGGGTAACATATTTTTATTATGGACACAGTGAATCAGGTTTTCTGGTGGAGACCATGGTTTCATCATGGTCCTCATTTCATAGTTGGGTTCTCAGCCTCCTCATTCTCAAACCAGTTGGCAGCAGCGGGCGGCGGTCCAGTCCATGCCTGAGCACCTACAGTGGCAAGTAATTCCATTCTGGACATCCCACGATCCACAGCCAATTCCGCATGCACAACCAGTGACAGCCATCCCTGCATATTCATGTGAGACACAGACATCAGTGACCTTGTATTGTAACGAGATGGTAAGTCCCCAACTGTTCTCCTTTAAAAGCTCATAGATGAAGATAGAGACAGAGACCCACACTGGAGCACCGGACTGTGCTCCCAATGTCCCAAGGAGGAGCAGAAGGAGGGAAAATATGAGCAAAGAAGTCAGGACCACGAGGGGTGCACCAACCCACGGAGACAGTGGGGCTGATCTATTGTGAGCTCACCAAGGCCAGCTGGACTGCGACTGAAAAAGCATGGGATAAAACCTGACTCTCTGAATATGGCAGACAATGAGGGCTGCTGAGAAGCCAAGGACAATG
>NW_026067944.1:34064477-34072052 GCF_014885135.2 Alexandromys fortis
TTAGAAGACAAGAAGTTCAAGGGAAACATAAACGTTCATCACCTCTCTCATGTTACAGAGGGTAGAAAGTACTATCCTGGAAACTAGGCTGGAGTCAGTCAGTGTTAGATTTCAGGAAAGAGCATGGCTGCATTTGCCTGTGCCCTGAGAACTGTAGTATGGTCTAATCAAATAGTAATGTACTAATTTGTTTAGCAGTGGAAAATTAAAATCATGATTCCATCCTGAGGGTGTTATGGCTGCCACTTACTAGTCTCTAGCTCTGCAGTGTGAGAGCAAATTCTGACGTCGAAAGAAAGTAAAAACGTGCAGAGTGGGAGTGGTTTAAAATTACAGACAAAGCCCAGGGAGGCAGAGGGCTCCTGGTTCCAGTTGGCCTAGATGAATACAAGACAACCATGGCCCTCTTGAAACACCTGGTCCCTGGGTGCCCGGGTGCCATTATAGTGAGTGAATATATTGTGAGGAAATAGGAGAGGGATAGGCAGAATGGGTTATGTGCTCTGCAGAGAGGTGGACCTGAAGAGATGCCTGTGGTGGGAATGGGCTATTGTGTCTGGTCTGCTTGCTACCTGGAGCCATGTTGACATCTGGGCCCAGACTGCTGCAAGGGCCATGTCTTGGTCTACATTCCTGCAGCAACTGAGGTCTCCGTCTGTTGCCAATGTTACCGCAGAGACAAATGTATACCCTGTTTGATGAGCTGACCCTACCATGCACTGGCTCTGGGAGAGCTGGCTCCACCCTAAAAAGAGAACTGGCCTCCACCCCTCACCATGGGCATGGGGCAGCTGGCTCTGCCTCTGGCTCTGGCTCTCATCAGAGAGGGGTAGTCACAGTGGCAAAGAGACCAACTCAGCTTTCACCAGGACCCACATCCATGGCATTCAGTTGACATATGCCAACACTCAACCTGTATGTCTATGACCTGTTGGAGCACATAACTGGTTCTG
This sequence comes from Alexandromys fortis, assembly GCF_014885135.2. Classification (NCBI taxonomy): domain Eukaryota; kingdom Metazoa; phylum Chordata; class Mammalia; order Rodentia; family Cricetidae; genus Alexandromys; species Alexandromys fortis. Next base: position 34,065,431 of record NW_026067944.1, read on the forward strand.
TGAAACCATAGCCACAATATCTCCATGACTCAGGGCAATAACAGGGTATGTGAGAAGAGTTTTAGTGATGGTCAAGTATCGATGGTGTACTGAAAGCCAGTGGTCTTCAACTCGTTACACCATGAGCATTGCAAGCAAAGCTGTTCGAACATAAGAATCCACTGTGTGGCACCCCACAGCTCCCAACGCCTCTAAGGGAAATGAATGGTGAAGGGATGATAGAATAGACAGAGAAGTGAAGTGATTTTGCTGATGGGAGCTCTGTGGTTTTTTTTCCTTTTTTCTTTCTTTCTTTTAGTATTTTTATTTTTTTAAACTTTCATTTGAGAGGGGGATGCTACAAGAGTGAATGGCAGATACTGAGGGACTGGAAAATGAGTGGGCCTTAGGTACATAATGTGAAATTCCCAAAAATTGATTAAAAATTTCTTAAAGAATGAATAAATAAAACAAAATTACAGTCAAGTTATGTTGGAAAGTCGCTCTAACTGTTCAAGAAACCAAAACTCTTCACTCAGACAACAGGAAAAGTCCCCCAAAGGCAACATCCCACTCATTGAAGGCTCCATCTTGTAAAGATTCAAATTCATTTGAAAGGAGAGCCCCTACACTGTGAGTGCCACTGAAGCGGTTCCCTGCTGAAAAGCATCATTCTAGGGAAATGTTTCCTCATAGTCATCACACAGAAGATGGTGCAACTGTGGTCCAGCTGGGCCAACCTCCGTCTACGTGTGGTAGTCAAATTTGGCTGTGTGGTCCATGTGGTGCTGGTTTTACAGGCATGAAAGATGTGAGACTGAGAAGGTCTTGTGTTCCAGAGACACACTGAGGCCAGGATTTAGACTTACCATCCACTCAAATATTATGGATGGAGATTTTTATTATTAAATTAATTGGGGTGGGAAAATCCGTTCTAAGAGTCGGTGGAGCCATTTCATGAGCTGGATTTTTGGATAGAATACAAAGGGCAAACAACACTTTTCACACTATGCTTCCTTACAGCTCATGGATGTAGTGTAGAAGCTTCCTCACAGCCCTGCAACCATGTCGCCCCATCACAAACTGCAAGCCAAGTAAATATTTCATTTCTTTAGTCACTTACGTCAGCAATTTTGTCACTAGGATAGAGGTTAACTAATACAGCGGGGTAAACAATAGAACTCTATATTACATTTCCACTGGCGTCAAAAGAAGCCAGGAAAAACGAACTTCCAGGAAGAAAATTTAATTTTGACTCAAAGTTTTGGTTTTGTTGTTTGTTTTCCTTGGGATTTTATGTTAGGGTATTCCATTTACATCATTTCTATCCCTATCTCTTACCTTCTAACTCCTCTTCCCGCATTCATCTCCTTACAACTCCCTCTCAAATTCATGGCCTCCATGACCTCTTTTTAAATTATTACACGCACACACATGCACACACACATACACACACACACAATTTAACATATTAGGTGCCCTGTGTTGAATACTGATACTTGTAAGACATGTAACTGAGTTTGGAATTCTTTTTTGACACTGACCATCAAATTTTAGAGCTACTAAAATTTGAAAGGTTCTGGATAAGGATACCCTTATTAAATACATGTCATATATTTTAGCCTATAATAAATAAAATATGAATTTTATGATATATTTTAAAATTTCAATATTTTATGTGTTACATGCCTGTGTGGGTTATGTGTTATATGAGTACAGAATGGGCACTATCTGCTGACAGTTGCACAAGCCTGGATGTTGAGCCATAGATCAACACTAAGGAGCTACCTCTGCTCTGAAGACTTCTGCTATTAACTGCTTCACTTCCTCTCTTGAGTTTAAAAGTTTAAGTGTAGAATTAAGGAACAATTTAAACCACTGGTTCTTGGTGAAGCTGACTGATGCCCTTATGTGGATGTATGTGCCTGAACCTTGTGCACCATATATGTAACAAGTCTTTATTTGTGGAACCAGCTCTCAAACAGACACAGAAACTCATTATTAATTGACAAAGATTTGCCTTAAGTTAAGGTTGTTTCCAAACTACCTCTTTTAACGAAAATTAATCCATTAATATTATTCTATGTTTTGCCATTTTGCTTGTTACTTTTTTTCCATACTGCAATCCGGCTTCTCAATGTATCTGGCTTCCTTCATGTATCTGGCATTCTCCATGTCTCACTGGAAAATTCTGCATACTTAGATACATACTCTGAGTTCCTTTCTCAACCCAGAAGTTACATATAACCTCTCCTGCTACTTGGCTGATCAGTTCATCATTAAGCCAATCAGAAGGTGCTTTAGTAGAGACACATCTTTACAGTGTACCAAAAGGTTATCCCACAACACTGATTGCTCCTTGTCTCTTAAGCTGCATCAGCTAATCAGATGATTCTGATAAATGTCCTGTTGTCCAGTTTTGGATTAGTCTTGCATACTTCCTGGGCCTTGAAAATGATGTCTCAGTGTCAGCTGGAAACAGTTACAGAGGCGATTATATTGTCCCTCTCCCCCTCCCAAATAGACTGAAATGCTAAGTCAAACTGAAAGTCTCTGACGTAGGGGATGCAAGTCTATAATGCCAATTGGCATACCAGGAAATTGGACTCAGATTCATCAGCTGCTAGAGTCATTAACTGAAATAATTCTACAATATGATAAGGGACTTGGCCTGTTTTATGTAGAACAAAAACATATTATATTTTTAATTGTTATTTTTATACAAACCATTTGGGATTATAATTTTTTATACTCAAGAAAGTATTACCAGAGGGAGCCCCAAGATGAAACAAATGACTAGTGCTCCATCCATATCCAAATTTCTTATAGATAGCAACACTGATGTCAGCCATCACAGGTCCTTTGTCTCTCCTGCTTCTGATCATTATTGCTGGCTCTTACATCATTGTCTTAGAGTTTCTAGTGCTGTGGAGAGATACCATGGTCATGGTAACTCTTATAAGGAAAACTATTTAATTTGAGTAATTTAAAGTTCAGAGATTTAGTTCATTATCTTCATGTCAGGATATGGTGGCACACAGGCCAATATGGTGCTGGAAAAGGAGATAAGAATTCTACATGTTAATCCAGAGGCATCAGGAAGGGAGCTGAGTGTCTCATTTAGTGTAACTTGAACAGAAGGACCTCAAATCCCACCCCCACACCTCCAATAAGGCCACATCTATTCCAACAAAGCCACACCTCTAATAGTGCTGCTCCCTTTGAGCTTATGAAGGTCGACTACATTCAAACTACCACAATCATAGAAACAATAACTAAATAATAATTCCTATCTGAGTACCACCCTTAAGCTGATGGTTATTAGACCCAAATACAAACAAGCACCCATCATAGAGTTAAGTATTTGGCTCAGTATACAACTCAAGAGAGGAATATAAGACCCAAAGTTAACTTATAAGCCCCATCCTCCCAAGGACCATTCATACTGGAAGTTGTCATTCTTGAACAATAAGAGCCAAGCCACAATGGGAAAATACGATGGATATATTTGTCCTTAAATAGTTCTGCAATGTTTGTCTTGGGGCTCACTTAGCTGGAAATTCCATGGAGTGGTCCTGACCAAAGTCCATCTGGTCAATATTTAATATTTGAATAACATTGGTTCAAATTTGGCTCAAAATGGTGGAAATGATTTTTCTATGGTAAATCTTAAGATTAACATTAGTATGCTTTAAACATCAACAGGCTATGGTGTCAGGGCCCAGCTTAGACAAATATACCACTTACAAAGGTAGCAGTATGGGGATTAGAAAAAAATAGGCAAACCAAACAAAGATGCAAGTGAAAATCCATGCATATTTAATTTTCCATATACTTTTATACACCAATACAAAAAGGGGGGAGAAGACAAAAGACTGCCTTAACATGATACAAAGGACAAGTAGAACAGCTACTTGCTTTCATACTTGAGATATCAAGCCATGAAATCACGAGAAAAGCATTCTCTTGATTAGTCAGTTAACCTACCCTAGATCAAGTACTCCAAAGGCATGAGGTCAAACCTCTTGATTCAAAAGAAGGAACAGAAGTATGATATAATTCTCTGACCTTTGTTCAGGGTGGAGTGGATCTACCTATATGGGCCATCTAAATATCCAAAACCATCAAACAACCACACATTAGGCCAGGGTATATAGCCACACTTGTGTTCAACTTAGAGCAAGCTAAAACTCTGACCTTCAGACAAGGTGGAAATAAGTTCACATTTTTGGACCAAACACTATGATCTCCTTTATATTTTAAAATGCTCACATAAGTTGGTGTGTGTGTGTGTGTGTTCATGATGAATTATATCTTACGATATCTGTTTCTCTGATTAAAAAAAAAGAGCACTATGAGCAAAGCCAACCATGGGGAAATGGTTTTATTTCTTCTTACAACTTGAAGTCTTCCATCTAGGGAAGGATAGGCAGGGATTTAAGGGAGGCAGGGACTAATGGAAAGGCCATGAAAGATGGTTTGCTCTTTATGGTGTGCTTACCCTGATTTCTTATACCATCCAGAACCACTTGCCCAGGGGGAAGTCCTGTCTCTAGTGATATGAGCCCATCCACATCAATCATTAATCTAAAATATACCACACACACACACATACACACACACATGGTTGCTTAAAGGCCAGTTTGCTAGGGGCATTTACTCTTCTTTTTTTATAAAAATTTTTATTGCTTTATGAATAATACCATTCAAAATTTCCACTTTCTCCCCTCCTCCCATTTCCCTTCCCTCTCTCTCCCTCACCCTTCTTCCTCCCCCTCCAGTCCTAAGAGTGAGCAGTGAACCCTATCCTGCCAAGGACCTGCCCCATCCATCCAGGCCTAGAAAGGTGTGCATCGAAACAGATTAGGATCCCAAAAAGCCAGTACATGGCAAAGAGACAAATCACAGCACCATTATCATTGGCTTCTCAGCCAGCCCCCATTGACAGCCACATTCATAAAGTCCCGTTTGATCACATGCCTGTTCAGTCCCAGTCCAGCTGGCTTTGGTGAGCTCCCATTAGATCAGGCACACTGTTTTAGTGGGTGGACCAACCCCTCATGGTCCTGACTTCCTTGCTCATCTTCTCCCTCCTTCTTCTCTTCAACTAGATCTTTAGAGCTCAGTCCAAAAGAGCTCAAGAAACTAGACATTAAAATTCTAAATAACCCAATTAAAAAATCGGGTACTGAACTGAACAGAGAATTCTCAACAGAAGAAGTTCGAATGGCTAAAAGATACTTAAGTTCATGTTCAACTTCCTTAGAGATCAGGGAAGTGAAAATCAAAACAACTTGGAGATACTATCTTACAACTATCGAATGGTAAAACGAAAAACACCAATGATAACCTATGTTGGAGAGGATGTGGAGTAAGGGGAACACTAATCCATTGCTGGTGGGAATGCATTCTTGTGCAACCACTTTGGTAATCAGTGTGGCGGTTTATCAGAAAATTGGGGACATTTTCTTAATTGTGATTCCCCTTTCCAAAATGGCTCTAGCTTGTATCAAACTAACAAAACAATAGCCAGAACAAGCTATGACTCCAGTTATCAATGGTATACAAGTGAACAGAACCTTTATAAAACCTTTTGATGAGAAATTAATAAATGCAATCAGTGTATTTAGAAAAGCGTTCTACATGACCCCACTGCAGCCAGGGTCTGTGTTGATGTCTGTTGCTCCTGTTACCACTGAAGGCCATGGGGATAACTGAGGTCTAAGCCTCTACCTGGCACCATGTTAGAGTCTGGCGGCCACACTGCTACTGGGGCTTGGATGATCTGTGTGGCCTGTTCTGCCACTCAAAACCATGATGTCGTCCGGTCCTGAACTGCTATTGAGGGCCATGTCTGGGTCCATGGTCTGTTGTAAGCCACATATTGGGCTGCCCTCTGTCGTTTCCAGTGTTGGAGCAAGAGGATTACAATTATTAAGCAAAAGGGAACAGAGAAAGGAGAGGAAAGCATTAGGAGGGATTTCACTGAATACTGAACTGCCCATATTTATTATCCACATGCTTATATATTTCACGCCAAAGAGGAGTGGGGAGACAACAGACTTCAATAACATGATATAAAAGAAAAGACTTAAATTCTTCAAACTTTGACCTAGGTAGAAGCGATTCACCTCTATACTCAAAATACTAATTAACCATACCTATATCAGAATCTCTTGTTTGTAGCCACACCTCTTGTCAACAAATTTGAAAGAGAAAAAAAAAAAAAAAAAGCTCAAACTATCTGACCTTTAGTCAAGGTGGAACAGCCTCACATCCGTGGGCCCTCACAGTGGTCCTGCTGTATCTGGGGTGATGTGGGAGTGATTTCTTACTAATAAAGAAACTGCCTCGGCCCTCATAGGACAGAAAATTAGGTAGGCGGAGTAGACAGAAGAGAATGCTGGGAAAAAGAAGCTGAGTGAGGAGTCGCCATGGTTCTCCCACTCCAGACAGACGCAGGTTAAGATCCTCTCTGGTAAGCCAACTCATGGGCTACACAGAATATTAGAAATGGGTTAGAACAATATGTAAGAGCTAGCCAATAAGAAACTGGACCTAGCCGGGCCAGGCAGTGTTTAAAAGAATACAGTTTCCGTGTAATTATTTCTGGGTATAAACTAGCCATGCGGGCGGCCAGGTG
>NW_026067944.1:34074756-34077639 GCF_014885135.2 Alexandromys fortis
AAAAAAAAAAAAAAGAAAAAAGAAAAAAAAAAAAGAAAAAAAAAAAAGAGAGCTGGCCCTGACTCACAGGGGAACTGGCCTCCACACGGGGTAGAATTGGCCCCACTCCTCACCACAAGCAAGGGAGAACTGGCCCTGGTGACATGGGCATGGGAAAGTTATCTCTGCCTCTAACCTGAGGAGGCAGCTCCAGTGGCCTGGACACACAGCTCAGCTACCACCTAGGCTCACAGCTGGGCCCTGTATCGGTCCAACCTAACATCTACCCTATCTAGGACCTGCTGGAGCTTGTGAAATGTCTGGTTCTGTGGAATAATACCTACAGGGTCTCAATGACTCTGGGCAGGCATGGAACATCCAAGTGGAGTTTCAGTGAAGATCCAGTAGTGATGGGTTACTAAAAAACAGAGGCCTTGACTAAGACCAATCGACATTGCAGTGAACATTTGCAGGAAAAGCTGATTGGACCAAAAGGTATAGACTATGTGACACACCATGTAAGAATGAAGAAGTATGGGAGTGTAGAAAGGATGGAGAAGTGCAGAGATTTTGGTTTTGCTTGTTTGCTTTTCGTGGTTTGATTTTACATATTTTATTATTTTTTTTTAATTTTCTTTTGGGGGGAATACTGGAAGAGTAAGGGGCAGATATGAGGTGACCTGAATTGGGATGAATGATGAGAAATTCCCAAAAATCAATAAAGAAATGTGTTTTAAAAAAGGTGTTCCAACTTTTATCAAGTTTTTGTAGGCTATTTAATGCACAGAGTGTTTTGCCTGGATGCATGTATATTCGCTATGTGTGTGACAGGTAGTCACAGAGGTCAGAAGAGGGTATCAAATCTCATGGAACCGGTGTTACGTGTGGGTACTGGGAACCAAATCAAGGTCCTTTACAAAAACATGTGCTCTTAACTACTGAGAAATATATCCACCCCATAGAAATGTGTTTTGTAGTGAAAAAATGAGATATTTTTCATAAATATCCTATATATCTATACATAAATAACTACATCTCAATTTCATTTCTAATTTTAATTCATGATCATTAGCTTTGAGAAATTTATTCACTAAATTGATAGGAAGAGAAGTTTTTATTATAGTGATATTCAAAGTATTGAAATTTCTATTAAGTTGCCAACAATCCCACCAATTGTAAAGTTATTTTTGATGGTATAAGAGTTGAAAACTATTTATCTCCTCCTTTGAAAGCATGAAGTTCCATGATCATCAGTCCCTCATTTACAACACACCTGCTGTCAAGTAACAGAGTCACTAATTTACTTAACATTAGTAGAGACATTGAAAATTGCTTCCTAGCTTGGAATTCTGTAAATTTGTCTACACAGGGAGATGCATTGTAACAAGACTCCATGACAGGTGAGGGCTGTGGTATCCTATGGCTTTCTGAAAGATGGTCAGTGGAAAAAAGGTTACCTTGATGAAAGTCAACTCAGCCCTTTAAGTTGGAAAATTTGCACAAATATACTGAGATGTTAGAACAGCCTGTACCTTGCAGAGTCTTCCTAAACACGGCTTGGAATTTACTGTTCCAGTTGAGGAGCTCCATAAAAGCATGGCATTTTGTTTTTCTCAGGCCAACAGTTCATTCGGTATTTTTTTGTTAAGTCATAAGGTAGTAGGAGAAACAGAGGGCAAGTCCATTTTCCTATTTCTTCCATATCTTTCTTCACTACCCATCTTACATGATATATTGAGGTGAAATCACTGAATAACAAAATATTTTCTGGCAACAGGCTAGAAGTAGTAGCATTAAACATGAACACATACAGGAACAGATCTGTTTATATTACCCAGGAAGAATTATTGGGTAACATAAATTTATTATGGACACAGTGAATCAGGTTTTCTGGTGGAGACCATGGTTTTATCATGGTCTTCATTTCGTAGTTGGGTTCTCAGCCTCCTCATTCTCAAACCAATCGGCAACAGCGAGCAGCAGTCCAGTCCATGCCTGCGCACTGACAGTGGCAAGTAATTCCATTCTGGACATCCCAGGATCCACAACCAATTCCGCATGCACAACCAGTGACAGCCATCCCTGCATAGTTACGTGAGACACAGACATCAGTGCCCTTGTATAGTAAAGGATGGTGAGTCCCCAACTATTCTCCTTAGAAAGCTCATGGGTAAATATAGGCTCAAGTAAAACTAATTCAATTTTAGAAAGTATCTTCAGGAAATATGCCACTTAAACTTCTTAAGCAAAAAAAAAAAATCACTTAAACAAAATACCTTGTAGTTTCAAGGTCGTTCAATTGACCACAATTTCACCTCTGTGTTGGGTCCCTGCCCAGCAATGCAAGGGAATAGATTAGGAAATAAATGAGGACCATATCTATGACCAGACAAAGAATGATATTGGCTGACATCTGAGAGTACAAATAAGAAAGAAATGAAAGGAAGAGAAGAACAGAAACACAATTTCTCTCAGTAGCATCTTAAAGGCACTGAAAATCAGTAAGGGATGGATACTGGGAACTGTGGCTCACCTCCATGGTAGTACAAATTTAATTTAATAATTTGATATGAAAAGATTGATGCAGGGCAGCTGGCCCCAAGGTGTAGGGGCCAGCCTCGGGACCAGCTCATCTGCACTCACAGCACTAGGGCCAGCTCTCCTGTTTTGCCCAGAAAACAACCAGACAGGGCACCAGCGGCGGCCGGAACCGGATGCACACGGCACCAGCGGTGGCCGGAACCGGACGCGCATGGCGGGCGACCTAGCTGGCGCAGCGGCCGGGACCGGCGGGTACTGACACAGTGGCAGACAAAGCAGGCGACAGGGACCAGTGCAACACCAAGAGCAGATCGCCCCAGGACAATTAAATCAAAGAGGTAGGCCTTTGGTTGGCGAGGTCCC
>NW_026067944.1:34081869-34084464 GCF_014885135.2 Alexandromys fortis
CAGGTACCCAGGCTAGAAGTAGTAGCACTACACATAAACAAGCACAAGTACAGATGTGTCTATTACCCAAAAAGAATTATTGGGTAACATATTTTTATTATGGACACAGTGAATCAGGTTTTCTGGTGGAGACCATGGTTTCATCATGGTCCTCATTTCATAGCTGGGTTCTCAGCCTCCTCATTCTCAAACCAGTTGGCAGCAGCGGGCAGTGGTCCAGTCCATGCCTGCGCACTGACAGTGGCAAGTAATTCCATTCTGGATATCCCACGATCCACAACCAATTCCGCATGCACAACCAGTGACAGCCATCCCTGCATATTCATGTGAGACACAGACATCAGTGACCTTGTATTGTAACAAGATGGTGAGTCCCCAATTGTTCTCCTTTAAAAGTTCATGGGGACATCTAGGCTTACGTAAAACTAATTCAATTTTGGAAAGTATCTTAAGGAAAAAGTCACTTAAAGTTCTTAAGCAAAAAAAAAATCACTTAAACAAAACATTTTGGAGATTCAAGGTCATTAAATTGATAAATTAACCTCTGTGTTGGCTCCCTGACTAGCAATGCAAGGGAATAGACTGGGAAAGAAATAAAAAGCATATCCACTACCAGACAAAGGATGATGCTGGCTGGCATCTGAGAGTACAACAGAAAGAAATGAGAGGAAGAACAAAAACTCTATTTATCTCCATTGCATCATAAAGGCACTGAAAATCAGTAGGGCTTGGTAATAGAGACTGTGGCTCACCTCTATGGTAGTACAAATTTAATTTAATAATTTGATATTAGAAAATTGATGCAGAAGAACATAGGACATATTGCTCAAAAATTCTTCTTGTGCAGTTACTCACCAGCAGGACAGGAGGCCCAACTGCCTGATGCTTTGACACTAGTGCAGGAGAGCTTCTTAGTTTCTGGAAGAGAGGATGCTCTGAGTAGTAGGGAACAAAGGGCATTGCTTATGTTCTTGCTTTCTCACATCCTCCTTGAAAGGCTTCTTCAGACTTAGAATCGCTTCCCACCCCTCCACCCCCTAAAGTCAGGTTACTCACTAACTATTAAGGTTTAATTTCTTTTTCAAAAACCCTTTTTATATGAATGGGTGTTTTGCCCACATGTTTGTGCATCAAATGCATGCCTCAGTCAGATCCTCTGGTGCAAGAGTTACAAATGTTTGTGAGTCACCATGTGAGTAGGTGCTAGGAATCAACCCGGGTCCTCCTAACCCTTTGTCATCTCTCCAGACCCCAGATTTCATTTCTTAGTTTATGAAGTCAAAGTAATAGTTACTCTTAGCTCATAAATTGGCTGTAAAAGTTAAATGAACAAACCCGAGTCTGTGAAATATCCTTGATTCACAGTGTATTCTTACATTACAGCTACTACCCTTCTTATTCCTCATCAAATTTTTGATCAAAAGCTCAGAAACAAGTAGGATGATAAAAGAATCCCAGATGAGAAAGTAGGGCTACAGTGGACTTAATCAGAGCCTGGGGTCTACGATTGGGATAGAGATGAAGCAAAGGTTTAGATTGCATAAGTAAGGATTAAGCTCAAATTTTTCTTACCTGAATGGTGACTTCTACTATTGAGAGCTTCCTGGATCTTTTTATTCACCGAAGACTCTTTGGAGGCCTGAGTGTGCACTGGGATCATCAAATGGAAAAGAGAGATGAAGATGAGAAGGAACCATATTGTAGACTTCATGCTTGTAGAAAGTCTGCCTTCTGGACCTGGAAGGAAAAGGGAAAGAAGGTGAATCTCTGAGCTCTGGTGTGGCCATGAATGAAGAGAGATGACTATAATGTCTAATGCCAAGGGAGTAAATAGGGACGAACATCAATATCCATAATGTGGTTCTTATAAATTTTTGAAGTAGCAGGGAGGATTAGCAAAAGCAGATTCACTCACCAGAATGTTCAAGATAGGTTTTGTCTGGGAGAGATGCTATCCTCTTGTGGAACTGTAGACCTGGACACCTTTAATTTATATATATAAGTACACACACATCAAAATGCCTTTGTGCCTTGTTAGTGGGGTATAACACACCACCATAATAAACTTTTGTGTGTTCTTGATAAGCAACAGCTGCCTTAGCTAGTTCTCTGCCAAGGGAAGTCATTCTGCCTGCTTGTTCACTCCACTCCCTTCTTGGTCACCTGATAAGGACAACACCTACACCTTCAGTTGTCTATCACATAATAGAGTCCTTTTGCTGGATCTTTCATCAGGAAGTAGGTACTTTATGGTCTTCTGAGTGAAGATGTCACTTAACACTTGTGCGGACACCTTTTATGTTTGAAAGCTAATGCCATCTACGTAAAAGTAATAAATAATCTCACATTCCCTCACATAGAAATACGGAAAGAAAGGTATGGTGTACAGTCTTTTCCAGAGTCCTTTCAGAGTCTATCATAAGACTAATCTTTTTGGATTTTTTTCCACCATTCTCAATTTATCTTTTGATGGTGCCCTTCTCATAGCCAAAATAACAATTAGCACTTTCTAAGTACAGACTGAACAAAAATGAAAGATCGAGAAAACCCCATTGTCTTTGGTGGTTTTGCCTTTCTTCTCACTTCGGAAATTTA
>NW_026067944.1:34091238-34102661 GCF_014885135.2 Alexandromys fortis
AGTCTGTGAAATATCCTTGATTCACAGTGTATTCTTACATTACAGCTACTACCCTTCTTATTCCTCATCAAATTTTTGATCAAAAGCTCAGGAAGGAGGAGGATGATAAAGGAATCCCTGATGAGAAAGTAGGGTAAAGTGGACTTAATCAGAGCCTGGGGTCTACGATTGGGATAAGAGATGAAGCAGAGGTTTAGATTGCATAAATAAGGATTAAGCTCAAATTTTTCTTACCCGAATGGTGACTTCTACTATTGAGAGCTTCCGGGATCTTTTTATTCACCGAAGAGTCTCTGGAGGCCTGAGTGTGCACGGGGATCATCAGATGGAAAAGAGAGATGAAGATGAGAAGGAACCATATTGTAGACTTCATGCTTGTAGAAAGTCTGCCTTCTGGACCTGGAAGGAAAAGGGAAAGAAGGTGAATCTCTGAGCTCTGGTGTGGCCATGAATGAAGAGAGAGGACAATGTCTAATGCCAGGGGAGTATATGGGGAGGAACATCAATATCCATAATGTGGTTCTTATAAATTTTTGAAGTAGCAGGGAGGATTAGCAAAAGCAGATTCACTCACCAGAATGTTCAGGATAGGTTTTGTCTGGGAGAGATGCTATTCTCCTGTGGAACTGTAGACCTGGACAGCTTTAATTTATATATATATATATATGTACACACACATCAAAATGCCTTTGTGCCTTGTTAGTGGGGTATAACACACCACCATAATAAACTTTTGTGTGTTCTTGATAAGCAACGGCTGACCTAGCTAGTCCCCTGCCAAGGGGAGTCATTCTGCCTGCTTGCTCACTCCACTCCCTTCTTGGTCACCTGATAAGGACAACACCTACACCTTCAGTTGTCTATCCCATAATAGAGTCCTCTTGGTTGATCTTTTATTAGGAAGTAGGTGCTTTATGGTCTTCTGAGTGAAGGCGTCACTTAACACCTGTGAGGACACCTTTTATGTTTGAAAGCTAATGCCATCTACGTAAAAGTAATAAATAATCTCATGTTCCCGCACATAGGAAAAAAGAAGGAAGGCACGGTGTGCTGGCTTTTCCAGAGACCCTTTAGAGTGGCGATGAAGCTATAATTAGACTAATCTTTTTGGATTTTTTTCCTGCCATTCTTGCTTTATCTTTTGATGGTGCCCTTCTCAAAGCCACAAGTAACAAGTAGCATTTTCTATGTCCAGACTGAGCAAAAATAAAAGACTGAGACAACCTCATGTCTTTGGAAGTTTTGCCTTTTTTCTCACTTTGGAATCATATTATTTTTCTGTCAAGCTCTGGATCATATTACTTCCCCGTTATATCCCATATGTCTGGTGTAGTGTTCAATAGTCTCAACTTGGTGGGTTTTAAAACCACCATAGAAATAAACCTTTGTACATGTTTGTGAGGAGCTTTCTACATTAGGTTAGTTGGAGGAAAAGGACATGACGTCTATGTGCATGGCCCTATTCTGTGGACTCTGATCTCAGACTGAACAAAAAGGAGAAGTATAACTGGGCACCTGGACTTGAATCTTCCCATCCTCAGTCTGCAGATACAATATGACCAGGTCTTCATATGCTTGCCAAGTAATATTAGTTGCCATAATGGAACCCAACTTTTTATTAGCCAAAATAAACCTTTTCTTCCTTGAGTTGCTTTTGAGAAAAGTGTCTAATACAGAATACTTGGTCCTGAAGTAGGTTTGTAGCTGAATAAACTTGACCAAGTGGTTTGTAAGCCTTTGGAACTAGTTTGCAGAAAAACTATGAAACAGATTGGAACTTGCGGCTAGAAAAATTCCATATTGCTGTGCATAGAGCATTATTGCGCTATTCTTGAGGGAGCTTAGAAGACAAGAATTTCAAAGTAAACATAAACGTTCATCACCTCTCTCATGTTACAGAGGGTAGAAAGTACTATCCTGGAAACTAGGCTGGAGTCAGTCAGTGTTAGATTTCAGGAAAGAGCATGGCTGCCTTTGCCTGTGCCCTGAGAACTGTAGTATGGTCTAATCAAATAGTAATGTACTCATTTGTTTAGCAGTGGAAAATTAAAATCATGATTCCATCCTGAGGGTGTTATGGCTGCCAGTTATTAGTCTCCAGCTCTGCAGTGTGAGAGCAAATTATGACGTCGAAAGAAAGTAAAAACGTGCAGAGTGGGAGTGGTTTAAAATTACAGACAAAGCCCAGGGAGGCAGAGGGCACCTGGTTCCAGTTGGCCTAGATGAATACAAGACAACCATGGCCCTCTTGAAACACCTGGTCCCTGGGTGCCCGGGTGCCATTATAGTGAGTGAATATATTGTGAGGAAATAGGAGAGGGAAAGGCAGAATGGGTTATGTGCTCTGCAGAGAGGTGGACCTGAAGAGATGCCTGTGGTGGGAATGGGCTATTGTGTCTGGTCTGCTTGCTACCTGGAGCCATGTTGACATCTGAGCCCAGACTGCTGCAAGGGCCATGTCTGGGTCTACGTTCTTGCAGCAACTGAGGTCTCCGTCTGTTGCCAATGTCACCACAGAGACAAATGTAAACCACATGTGTTGAGCTGACCCTACCACGCACAGGCTCTGGAAGAGTTGGCTCCACCCTAAAAAGAGAACTGGCCTCCAACCTTCACCATGGGCATGGGGGAGTTAGCTCTGCCTCTGCCTCTGGCTCTCATCAGAGAGGGGTAGTCACAGTGGCCAAGAGGCCAACTCAGCTTTCACCAGGACCCACATCCATGGCATTCAGTTGACATATCCCAACATTCAACCTGTATGTCTATGACCTGTTGGAGCACATAACTGGTTCTGTGGAACCATAGCCACAATATCTCCATGACTCAGGGCAATAGCAGGGTATGTGAGAAGAGTTTTAGTGATGGTCAAGTATCGATGGTGTACTAGAAGCCAGTGGTCTTCAACTCGTTACACCATGAGCATTGCAAGCAAAGCTGTTTGAACAAAAGAATCCACTGTGTGACACCCCACAGCTCCCAATGCCACTAAGGGAAATGAAGAGGTGAAGGGACAGAAAAGTGAAGTGATTTTGCTGCTGGGAGCTCCATGTTTTGTTTTTTTTTCTTTCTTTTAGTATTTTTATTTTTTTAAACTTTCATTTGAGAGGGGGATGCTACAAGAGTGAATGGCAGATACTGAGGGACTGGAAAATGAGTGGGCCTTAGGTACATAATGTGAAATTCCCAAAAATTGATTAAAAATTTCTTAAAGAATGAATAAATAAAACAAAATTACAGTCAAGTTATGTTGGAAAGTCACTCTAACTGTTCAAGAAACCAAAACTCTTCGCTCAGACAACAGGAAAAGTCCCCCAAAGGCAACATCCCACCCATTGAAGGCTCCATCTTGTAAAGATTCAAATTCATTTGAAAGGAGAGCCCCTACACTGTGAGTGCCACTGAAGCGGTTCCCTGCTGAAAAGCATCATTCTAGGGAAATGTTTCCTCATAGTCATCACACAGAAGATGGTGCAACTGTGGTCCAGCTGGGCCAACCTCCGTCTACGTGTGGTAGTCAAATTTGGCTGTGTGGTCCATGTGGTGCTGGTTTTACAGGCATGAAAGATGTGAGACTGAGAAGGTCTTGTGTTCCAGAGACACACTGAGGCCAGGATTTAGACTTACCATCCACTCAAATATTATGGATGGAGATTATTATTATTATTAAATTAGTAGAGGTGGGAAAATCCGTTCTAAGAGTCGGTGGAGCCATTTCATGAGCTGGATTTTTGGATAGAATACAAAGGGCAAACAACACTTTTCACACTTTGCTTCCTTACAGCTCATGGATGTAGTGTAGAAGCTTCCTCACAGCCCTGCAACCATGTCGCCCCATCACGAACTGCAAGCCAAGTAAATATTTCATTTATTTAGTCACTTACGTCAGCAATTTTGTCACTAGGATAGAAGTTAAAGTTTGCTTCTGGTTTATTAGACTTTGGTGGTCTGTCTCCATCTTTGCAGGACACCCCTGGGCCCAACACAGGTAGCCCCAAGAATCAAATGTACCAGTGCAGAATCATTTCTGACTCCAAGACAAGACTTAGAATGGAATGAACCTGAGAAACCACACTGGTAAAAAACAAGAAGCAGACTGAGGTCAGTCAACAACTTCATCATTGCTTTCTCATTACTTGTGTCATTACTTCTCTTGTGGCAATGAAAAATCCCATCGTATAAGAAAAGCTTCTGGAGGATGAAGAACTATACTTTGCTTTGTCTGCTTTTTATGTATGAAAACTAGTAAGTTTTCCATATTTCATTGGATGGAATATACAGGTAAGGGCACTTCAAATTCAATTCCACAATGAGGCATAATTAAGGAAGTCCATAAGAACCCAGAATAAAGACTAACTAATGCTTATTTGCGGAACACTTACAGTAAGAAAGCTGCTGTGGTCTTCTGCTCTTTCAGTGCTAGGAACTGCTTACAGAAACTCAGACCTCCTTAATTACTCCTATACCATAAGTTATAAAACAAAAACAGAAACAAAAAGCATCAAGTTGGGAGGCCCGCCCATTTGGAGAGGCATTTGGGGGAAACTGAGGGGAAAATGAGCATGGATATTTTAAGTTTCATATTGTATTCAGATATGAAAGTTTCCAGAATAAAAAAAAATAATATTAAACAAAAGCTCACCAAATATAATAGAAAGAAGAAAAGCTGCCTGAGAGAAACAGAAAAGGAGGCAATTGAATGAGGAAGGACTGGTTCTAAGGAAGGAGGCCCCAGGCCATGAGACGCAATGCTCACTAAAAGCAGAACAAGAACAACATCAGATAAACTCAAACAGCAGCTTGTGGTGGTTTCCAACACTCAAGAAAGAGACTGACTTTTTAAATTCCAAAGCAAGCAATATGCAAACATAGAGGAAAGAACCAAGTTAAATACATTGCCCCTCCTGTTTACACTAGATAAGTGTGAGACATTATTGCATTGCTGAGAACATTTTCAGGAAAGAACGAACGTGTTTGACTGTGAAATTATTATTTGTGTTGAGTTTGGGTGTGATTTATTAGCTACCTCAGACTTAGAAGCACACTAAAAGGAGACTATTTTGAGACTATCTTCTAAACAAATTTACCACTTCGATAAAGCAAAACCACGTTTTTTCACACTTAAAATGAGCCAATTTAGCCTCAAAAGCCCATTAACCAAGACATGGTTGACTTACTGGCATTGATGTGAAAGAGGATAATGACATAACAATATGGTTTTCATAGAAATACAATAATATTTATTAAATTCCATTACTGATTTTACACACACAACCTACTTAAACCTCTCTATTGTTCTTTCAAGTGTTGTTTGGCCAGTCTCAAGATGAGGAAGTTGGGATCTTGAGAAAGTAAGTGGCTTCTTTCTTCACTGCTAGGACAGGAGGAAAGGATGCCATTTTTTGAGATGTACTCAGAAGCCATGTAGAGATTGAAGAATAAAACGGAAAATCTGAGATTGCTTGTTGAGGTCAGAAAAAAATAATTTGCCAAACAAAAAATGACCAAAAAGATCCAGGAATGTCAGGGAACAGAAAGATAAGAAATACCTTTTATTTTTTTCATATGAAGGGAAATTTTGTGAATTTGTTTCTCTGACTGTGAGAAGATTCATAAAAGGGAAAAAACTGTAGAAATATCAGTCACATAGAAACCTGGGAGAGACAAGATGAGAAAGAATGAGCTGAATCTATTTCACTACCACAAAGTCTGTGTGATCCCCTCAGCTACAGCAAGTTATGGGAGACCCCATGTTCACTGCAGGAACATCTCTGGAATGATATGTAGCTTGAATAGACAGAATGTATGTATTTAAAGTCATGGGAGCCTTGAGAATGCAAGAACGCTAAAGCCATGTGATACATCAAGAGCTTCAGGTTCTGTTCTTAAATTTAGCACTTCATCATACTGACTGTGGCAGGAACACTGAACTGACAAATTGCAGGAATATGGGGCCACTGTGAGGGCCAGCTGTGACACAAGGACCGTTCAATGGCTCCACTGCATGGAGCTCACAGTCACTCACATATCCTTGCTTCTTCCTGCACTGCAAACCAGGCATGCAACACTATGGTGTACCTCATTGCCTTCTCCCTGTTTCTTTTCAACAGTGGCCCCTACCGAAATCCTTGTGTTTGCCAGCTGCAGCTCAGAGGACCCACAGCTATTTCACTAACGATTTTCAAATGCGTTAGGATGTTTGCTCATTAAGCAAATGCTAGCACTATTACTGAATCATTAGCAATTTTCACATTTGTGTTCCTCTCTCAAGTGCCTTCACATCTTTTCAACTACCTTGCTCCACAAGTCCAGCATCTTTCATCAATATTATTGATTGCCCCTTCAATGTCCCCAAATATTTTCTTGCTCTGCTCCTTGCTCATGAATGCACAGGGCCCAGATAATGTGTTTTGAGTATGTATCTTTAATCCAGTAATACTCCCTGAATCCAGGAATGAGTGGATATGTTGGATTAGATAGGATCACTAGGAGGCAATGTTATCCCATCTCCATGGACCGTGGCATCTTCGCTTCTCGATGTGCTCCTTTCTCTGGAAATCTCGGGAAGGTCCTTGAGGGCTCTGTGCTCCAGACGATTTTTGTTTGTTTGTTTGTTTATGATTCTGTGGCATGGCATGTGAAAACCTAGGCCTTTACAAAAGTACAATGAAGAGTTGTGCTATATCTGGGCTATTTTCCTATCAATCCAGCATGGCCACTCCCATCTGAAAGTTCTCACCAGAGGGGTTACATCCTGCCCTGAGTCTTTGCCCCAGGCTGCCCTACCAATCTTCTGTCTCAGCATGGTGCCTTCCCTAGGAAAGACTCTTTTCTACTTTTCACTCTAACTCTTAACGAATGATAGCTAAATCTGCAGCTATTTCTTTAAATTGTTGTCATGTTTAGTGTTTTCGCCTACCACTATACTATAATCTTCATGGGAGTAGAGGCTTTGATTTCATAATATCATGCCTGGTTCCCTGATAGTAACTCAATCTTTGCTTTGATTAGTGAACATAAATAAGGTATTAATGGATATAAAATATAAATATAAAATATAAAAATTAAAGAGCTATCATGGAAGTTTAAGAAATGTTAAAAAAAAGAAGTCAGTAAAACAAAAATTGTTTGGACTACCTGCTTACGTCTTCTCAAGTTGTGCTATTGAGATGAGGGATGGATGCTCAAATGCTACTTCTCCCCAGAGAGCAGAGATTTGGAGGCAGGACCTGGCAAAGCATGGACTGCAGCTGAAGATAAAATATTTAGGACCTGTTTACTTTTCCATCAGTTCTTGATTTTGATAATGAACCTCTTTAGAAGCAAAGGGAGAAAAATGTAGTGTTTTTGTATTCTTTCTGGGAAAATGGAAAACAAAAACAGGCTAGTAGCTCAGTCAGTATATTACTTGCAGAGCAAACATGAGAACATTAGTTTTATATCCAAAACTCATCTAAATAGTCAGGTATGGTGGTGTGTAATTGTAGTCCCAGTGTTGAGGAGGCAGAGATAGCTAGATTCCTGGGGGCTTGCTGGTCAGCCACCCTTACCAAATTAGCAAGTTTCTGGCCAAATGAGAAAGCTCAAAACACAAAGTGGTCAGATCCTGAGGGCGTCACCTAATAATGACCTGGAGTCTCTACACATACTCATGGTTTGCCACTACCCCCAAGACACCCAGAAATGGAGACTAAGTGCCAAAAGGCAAATCTAGAATGAACATTTTCCTCTAGGCTAAGTCAAGCTCTTAGTAAGAAGTTCCAAATAGAACAACTTCTTTTGCCTGGGTTGAGAACTCAATAGGTGCTTTAGGGGGAACTGTGTGGCTCTTTCTTTGACACTTGATGCTTAAATGACAAGTTAACTTTCTTAAGTACAATGCATGCCTGGTTCTGAAGCCACAGTTCACAAATCTTAAATTGTTAGACTTTTCTACTCAGTTTATAGCATTGCTTTTATGCTTACTCTGTCACAGGGTCTACATAGCTCTTGACATCTTAGGTCCTGATACTTGGTCCAAGTGGGGCACTTGGAACTTAAACTGAACTAAATTAAACAAATAAATAAATACGTTCACAAAGCTAACATTCTAGCCATCCTTCTGTTTTCCTTCTCTTGAACAACAGATTGCCCAGACCTTCAGTCCTAGCACCAGACTTCCAGGCCACACTTCACAAAGAGGTCGGCAGGGTCCATGCCAACACACAGTGACAACCTCACAAATGACCTGGATTCTTGCCAGATGTATAAATTACAGCCTGTCATTTTACTGTGAAAAAAGCAAAGAGGATGAGCGCTCAGAGAATGAACAAACATTGGAGTTGTCAGAAAGAGACAGCTAGGAGTCTTGTGCCATACTAGATGTCAACAGGAAATGCTGAGGTCGCATCCCAGATGTCGCAATTGGCATCAGTCAGCTTCAGTCAGAACCAGTGGTTTAAATTGTTCCTTAATTCTAGACTTGAACTTTTAAACTCCAGAGAGGAAGTGCAGCAGGGAACAGCAGAAGTGTTCAGAGCAGAGGTAGCTCCTCAATGTTGATCTATGGCTCAACACCCAGGTTTGTGCAAGTGTCAGTAGATAATGGCCATTCTGGTTGGCAGGGTAGCTCAAACGTCTCCTGCCCAACTCGAAGCTCCTTCCCAGGACACGGCACGGAGAAGACAGAATAGTAATTATGGAAACCGCAGAAGACTATGACAATGATCACAAAACACATGGTATGTATGCTTGGAGGAGACAGTCTACAAAAAGACGAATACTGAACTAGAAGTTGTTGAAATTCTTTCACAAATCTTGCATGCTACTGTTTAGTTTTCTAATAAATGTCAATTACGCAGCAGGGTGGGTGAGTCAACATCCATCACTACACATCTGCTTTTGAAACAACATTGTTAAGGAGAATAAGACCCTTGAAGCTGAGTACGAATAGCCTCTGTGGTATCAAGCGGTCTTGCATCCAGAAAAGAAAAATCAGTTTATGTTATTTTATATTATTGTTTAAAATTAAAGCACTATTTATATGACCTTATTCTTTTATGGTCCGTCTCCCAGTTAAATAGAGCAATGAGTTGATATACACAAACTTGACAAATACCACGTCGTATTCCATTTCTTGTATTTCATATAGCACCAGAGAAGTTAGACAGATTCATACAAAGGAGAATGCAGTGGAATGGAAAGACCTTGGTTCTTGTACCTGCTCCTAATCTACAAAGTGTTCATCTGTGACCACAGTATAAATCACAAAGTAAACACGATGTTCACCTCAGTCTTGGGTTAATTATGTTTTGCGTGATAACATAAAATTAGATCAGGTCCAAGGACTTTTCAAGCTCTAAACTCTGATGTTGATGCCAGGCTGACATCTGAAACATGAGATGCCCTTAGGATACTGTAAGCCCATTCTGGTGGAAGTTTGGAATGTCAGAATGCCAGCAGAACTGTAGAGGGTGAGGACTGGACTCAAGGCATGGAGTGGGAATAAGAGTTCTATAGGGAATTGGACTAGAGACTGTTTATGTTAGATTCTGACAGGGCCTGGATGCATTCTACTGTATCCTGAAATTTGGAGTAAGCCTTAATTCAAGGGTCATGCATTAATTTTATTGAATTTTGAGTCAAGAAAATGCCTCCACAGACTTGCCTATAAGACAAAGTTACGCAGGAATTTTCTCAGGTTTTATCTTCCCAGATGACCCTAGTTTGTGACAAGTTAACAAAATCTAAACAGCATGCAAAGAACAATTTGAGTAAGGTAGGGTATAAAAATCCACTAATATTCCAGGAGTCCCAGTTAAATATTCAGCTCATTTACCATTGCAGACACGGATTTTGTAGGATTTAAAAAGTAACCTTGTCATGCATCACATGTATTATACAGAATCATAATGCTCCCAAGGATTTAGCATCCCTCAGGTGCTTTTAGTGTATTTTGACTGAAATCCCATTCTCATTCCTTTAGGTGCACCTGCATGCATGTATTTTTGGTGTATTTTAAAATATACAGAACACTCAGAATTTAGCGTCCTGCTATCTAGACAGTGGAATCTCTTCATAGAGGATGGTCAGGATAACAAAGCAGGGCGATAATCCTATGATAAATAGTGGCACTCTAAAGATAATCTTGAAGTACTCTAAAGGTCCACTGCTGACCATCCCAAGTAAATACCAATTGGACTTGACATACAATAACTAAAGGGTTTAAAAACAACAAAAATACCTACACATCAGCAAGGTCTAATTGAGCATGGGAAAACCCTGTCATTTGTATCAATTGTTTGGCTACTTCATCATGGAGAATCTCCATGAGATAGGACTCCCATGCATTTTCCGCACCATATGAGTTTTTTGGAACTATCACAAGATACTCCTGCCTGGTTACACCCCACCCAGATTCTGGTACAGTCTGCTTGAACTGCAGCTTTGGCCACTCATATTCTCTCTCCTTCTCTCCCCTCTTCTCCTCTTCTCTCCTCACTCCCACTTACTTCCTGCTACCTCTGTCTTGTGTTGTTTCGGTGTACTCCCAGGGCTAGAACAAATTCCGCCCTCAGCATACATTTCTTCAGGAAGGACATGCACACACACAGTCACTCTGGATAGGTCATTGCTCACCGTTAGTAAAACTTGGTGCATTTTACCTGGACTGTTTTATTCCCATATCCACCCACTGCTGCCCATTGCTCCTGGTGCTTTTCAGATTTGTCATGAATGCACTTGGCTCCAGAATCTACCAAAGCCCAAGTAATTTGTACATTAATAACAGATAGGAGGCCTCCAGTGCACGAATGGCCCTCACCTGCAGGCACCTTTGATCTCCCTGTCAGAGAAGTGGCTTGGGTGGTTTCCTCCATAATAGGAGTTTGTGTAAAAAACACTTGTACCTGCATAAGTTTTGCTCCTTCTTTTAACACTTAGTGAAATACTAATTAGACCTGAAAAGCCTTCTCAGGACTCACAAAAAGTGCTTGCTTTGTTTTGTTTTTATCAGTCCCCCCCCCCCCACTAAGATTTCCAAGAGTTCAAGTCTTGCACATTTGGGTTTTTTTTTTAGTAACTGTACAGAATTTATCAATTACTTTTCCTCTCCTCATCTCCTACTGTGTGTTTTATTATCTTAAGAACTTAATTTATACTCTGGTCTCAATCATTTAGATCTTCAAAAGCCTCTCCCAACTGAAGAAAAAAAGTCAGGTTTTATCATGGAACTCACCAGTCACTAAAGCCCAATAAAATACTTAAGTCTCTAATTAATTCACTTAAAAATATTTCTCCTGAGCATCCAAACAGGCTAGGCTCCCACAAAGCCAGTTCATGTATTAGGATCGAAACCTAGTGCCATTGTCCTTGGCTTCTCATCAGCCTTCATTGTCCGCCACGTTCAGGGAGTCCGGTTTCATCCCATGCTTATTCAGTCCCAGTCC
>NW_026067944.1:34107476-34110188 GCF_014885135.2 Alexandromys fortis
TGTGTGTGTGTGTCCTGTGGAAAAACATATTTATATCCTTTTCCTGAGGTTATTAGTACATCTGGCCCTTTTCAAATGCCTGTTAAAAGATTTTTTTTCCAGATTACTAAAGGAATAGCTAAACAGGTAGGAGGCTCTCCTCTTGGCAGCTCAACTGGTCACAGACTCCTTCTGGTTAGTTGCTCCTGTAACACTAGGTAGGGGCATTTTGGAAACACTTTGGTAACACTCAAGTTTCAGATTTCCCAGGTATGTGGAGTTTGTTTACTCCATGAGGCTTAAGAACCTCTCCACATGTCCTTAAGAGAATGTTTCAATTCATAGGATATTGAAAAAAAAAAAATCCTATGCCTCAGCTGCCAAAGTTCTTTGGAAGTATAAGAAGTATTTACATGGTAGTGATGGAGGGTTGTGTGTTTTATATATTATGGGTAGCCAGGCTGATAATCCCACAGGGTCTAAAAGCATCCTTGCTCGGTCAGGCCTTGGAAACCTTTGTGGTTTACGTGAGTGAATCTTCTCTGTGGGAACACTATTTGATTCTGCAAATAGCTAGAATGTTTGCATCATGGTTACTTTGTTCTTCCTCCTTACTCTCTCCAGAGTGTTAACTGTCTCTTCCTTTCCCTCACAGCTAGCTACTCCACAACTCAGTGATTTCATCATCTTTGCTTTTCTCTTCCAGCCCCAAGACACAAACATTCAAAAGGATGAAGACTACGACCTGCTCCCTGCTCATCATCATCTCCTTTCTTCAACTGATGGTCCCAGTCAATACCGAGGAGACCTTAGACTCTGTCATGAAGAAGCTCAAGGAAGCTCGCAGTCTAGGTAACTGATGGGGTAGGAGAATGCTGAGCTTAACCAGGGGTCATATCTCCTATTCCAAAATTATAATTATATCTCTATCCTATTTCTAGACTCCACCCATATTTAATCAATTCTGGCCCTAATTCCCTGTTCAGGATTTCTTTATAATATTATCCTTTTTTGAGTTCATGGTTAAACACTCCATTTTCATTGATAATCAATAGACCTAGGAGGTTTATTTTATGCAATTTATGAACACATTTGAAGCTTAATATAAAAATAATATAAACAGATCATTTTAATTTTCACTGCCATTGTAAGAGGTAAGCACAACTACTATTTTGACTTCAAATATGAAGACACTGTTTTTTTTATTGATTTTTATTGAGCTCTACATTTTTCTCTTCTCTCCTCCTTGTCTCTCCCCTCCCCTTCAATCCTCTTCCAACATCCCCATGCTCCCAATTTACTCAGGAGATCTTGTCTTTTTCTACTTTCCATGTTGATTAAATCCATGTATGTCTCTCGTAGAGTCCGCATTGTTGTCTAGGTTCTCTGGGATTTTGATTTGTGGGCTGGTTTTCTTTGTTTTATGTTTAAAAACCACTTATGAGTAAGTACATGTAATAATTGTCTTTCTGGGTCTGGGTTACCTCACTCAAAATGATGTTTTCTAGCTCCATCCATTTGCCTACAAAATTCAAGATGGAAGACACTAAGTCTTAAAAACTTAGTCATTGTCCCACTAGTGAAAACAGGGATATCTCCAAGATAGAGGATGACTAAGAAAGGGAGCTGTAAGAACAAGAGATTATGGCAATAACCCTTATTCTTTTCCCTACAGAGCGTCCTCCCTCTGCTATGACTAAGAGTCTCTCCTGCACTACTATCAAGGCTTCAGGTACACCGGCTTCCTGTCCACCAGGTGAGTAACTCCTAAGGGGAAATTTTGAGTAAGAAGCCCTGTGCACCCCATCAAACTCTAATACCTGTATCTTCAAATATATCAGATTTTTCCTGCCATGGAGCTGAGCCATAATCCAAGTTGCCTAGACATACCTTCCTGATTTCCAGTTCCCTTAAGGATGCTACTGATGGACCCTGTGTTTGTTTTTCCAGTCACTTTTTCCTTCATATGACAGTCTACCTGGACTTCAATTGCGTGGTCATGAATATGGCCTTCTTTTCTTTCCAATTCTATTCCCTTGTAGTGGTAGAATAGGAGCCAGCACAGAGGTGGATTTGCCATCAATTGGAAGACAGTGGAACACCAAGTCCTTTAAGTGATTTTTTTCTTGATGATCACTCTCAAAATTGATTTAACTTTATGTCCCACAAAACATAGATATGTGCATGAGCTTCCTAGGGATAGCAGTGAAGGACTCTCCTTTTAAAGTCCTAGGTCTCTAATGGCTTTTTCTCACTCAACCATGCAGGAATGATTGCTACTGGTTGTTCATGTAGCTTTCTTTGTGGAGATGTCCAGCATATCCAGAATGAAAACATTTGCTACTGTCTGTGTTCAAACGTAGACTGGACCATTGCCCGCTGCTGCCAACAGAGGAAATGAAAAAGACGAGAATTCAGTTTTGAGATAATGATTATAATGAAGCTGTGATTCCACCTAAGAGATCTGATTCATTGTCCTTGTGATGAATTCATATTACACAGTAATCCTACTTCTTAAGTAATAAAGAGAGATTTGCACTCATCTCTGATTATGTCTTCAATGTTATTATTCGTAGCTTGTGGTGCAATGTTGCAAGAAGACAGTTTTAGTAGCTCAACGATTATATTTCACTGGATCTGAGATGGGTTGCCGAGAAAGAACAGGATGGGGACAATGGATCTCCCCCATTCAATTCTCCTACTCACAAATTTTAATACAAAGTAGAAGTACAT
>NW_026067944.1:34118485-34122341 GCF_014885135.2 Alexandromys fortis
TTTTTTATTTTTTGTCTTTTGGGAGCATTGATAGAGGATTTTTGGTGAAAAGGTTGAATAAGTCTGTCTGGGATTTAGATTGGTTTTTTTTTGTGTGTGTGTGTCCTGTGGAAAAACATATTTATATCCTTTTCCTGAGGTTATTAGTACATCTGGCCCTTTTCAAATGCCTGTTAAAAGATTTTTTTTCCAGATTACTAAAGGAATAGCTAAACAGGTAGGAGGCTCTCCTCTTGGCAGCTCAACTGGTCACAGACTCCTTCTGGTTAGTTGCTCCTGTAACACTAGGTAGGGGCATTTTGGAAACACTTTGGTAACACTCAAGTTTCAGATTTCCCAGGTATGTGGAGTTTGTTTACTCCATGAGGCTTAAGAACCTCTCCACATGTCCTTAAGAGAATGTTTCAATTCATAGGATATTGAAAAAAAAAAAATCCTATGCCTCAGCTGCCAAAGTTCTTTGGAAGTATAAGAAGTATTTACATGGTAGTGATGGAGGGTTGTGTGTTTTATATATTATGGGTAGCCAGGCTGATAATCCCACAGGGTCTAAAAGCATCCTTGCTCGGTCAGGCCTTGGAAACCTTTGTGGTTTACGTGAGTGAATCTTCTCTGTGGGAACACTATTTGATTCTGCAAATAGCTAGAATGTTTGCATCATGGTTACTTTGTTCTTCCTCCTTACTCTCTCCAGAGTGTTAACTGTCTCTTCCTTTCCCTCACAGCTAGCTACTCCACAACTCAGTGATTTCATCATCTTTGCTTTTCTCTTCCAGCCCCAAGACACAAACATTCAAAAGGATGAAGACTACGACCTGCTCCCTGCTCATCATCATCTCCTTTCTTCAACTGATGGTCCCAGTCAATACCGAGGAGACCTTAGACTCTGTCATGAAGAAGCTCAAGGAAGCTCGCAGTCTAGGTAACTGATGGGGTAGGAGAATGCTGAGCTTAACCAGGGGTCATATCTCCTATTCCTAAATT
Organism: Alexandromys fortis; assembly: GCF_014885135.2. Classification (NCBI taxonomy): domain Eukaryota; kingdom Metazoa; phylum Chordata; class Mammalia; order Rodentia; family Cricetidae; genus Alexandromys; species Alexandromys fortis. The sequence continues at coordinate 34,119,470 of NW_026067944.1, forward strand.
ATAATTATATCTCTATCCTATTTCTAGACTCCACCCATATTTAATCAATTCTGGCCCTAATTCCCTGTTCAGGATTTCTTTATAATATTATCCTTTTTTGAGTTCATGGTTAAACACTCCATTTTCATTGATAATCAATAGACCTAGGAGGTTTATTTTATGCAATTTATGAACACATTTGAAGCTTAATATAAAAATAATATAAACTTAGATCATTTTAATTTTCACTGCCATTGTAAGAGGTAAGCACAACTACTATTTTGACTTCAAATATGAAGACACTGTTTTTTTATTGATTTTTATTGAGCTCTACATTTTTCTCTTCTCTCCTCCTTGTCTCTCCCCTCCCCTTCAATCCTCTTCCAACATCCCCATGCTCCCAATTTACTCAGGAGATCTTGTCTTTTTCTACTTTCCATGTTGATTAAATCCATGTATGTCTCTCGTAGAGTCCGCATTGTTGTCTAGGTTCTCTGGGATTTTGATTTGTGGGCTGGTTTTCTTTGTTTTATGTTTAAAAACCACTTATGAGTAAGTACATGTAATAATTGTCTTTCTGGGTCTGGGTTACCTCACTCAAAATGATGTTTTCTAGCTCCATCCATTTGCCTACAAAATTCAAGATGGAAGACACTAAGTCTTAAAAACTTAGTCATTGTCCCACTAGTGAAAACAGGGATATCTCCAAGATAGAGGATGACTAAGAAAGGGAGCTGTAAGAACAAGAGATTATGGCAATAACCCTTATTCTTTTCCCTACAGAGCGTCCTCCCTCTGCTATGACTAAGAGTCTCTCCTGCACTACTATCAAGGCTTCAGGTACACCGGCTTCCTGTCCACCAGGTGAGTAACTCATAAGGGGAAATTTTGAGTAAGAAGCCCTGTGCACCCCATCAAACTCTAATACCTGTGTCTTCAAATATATCAGATTTTTCCTGCCATGGAGCTGAGCCATAATCCAAGTTGCCTAGACATACCTTCCTGATTTCCAGTTCCCTTAAGGATGCTACTGATGGACCCTGTGTTTGTTTTTCCAGTCACTTTTTCCTTCATATGACAGTCTACCTGGACTTCAATTGCGTGGTCATGAATATGGCCTTCTTTTCTTTCCAATTCTATTCCCTTGTAGTGGTAGAATAGGAGCCAGCACAGAGGTGGATTTGCCATCAATTGGAAGACAGTGGAACACCAAGTCCTTTAAGTGATTTTTTTCTTGATGATCACTCTCAAAATTGATTTAACTTTATGTCCCACAAAACATAGATATGTGCATGAGCTTCCTAGGGATAGCAGTGAAGGACTCTCCTTTTAAAGTCCTAGGTCTCTAATGGCTTTTTCTCACTCAACCATGCAGGAATGATTGCTACTGGTTGTTCATGTAGCTTTCTTTGTGGAGATGTCCAGCATATCCAGAATGAAAACATTTGCTACTGTCTGTGTTCAAACGTAGACTGGACCATTGCCCGCTGCTGCCAACAGAGGAAATGAAAAAGACGAGAATTCAGTTTTGAGATAATGATTATAATGAAGCTGTGATTCCACCTAAGAGATCTGATTCATTGTCCTTGTGATGAATTCATATTACACAGTAATCCTACTTCTTAAGTAATAAAGAGAGATTTGCACTCATCTCTGATTATGTCTTCAATGTTACTATTCGTAGCTTGTGGTGCAATGTTGCAAGAAGACAGTTTTAGTAGCTCAACGATTATATTTCACTGGATCTGAGATGGGTTGCCGAGAAAGAACAGGATGGGGACAATGGATCTCCCCCATTCAATTCTCCTACTCACAAATTTTAATACAAAGTAGAAGTACATTGGATGGCATGAAATACAAAGAAACGGAATAGCATGCTTTTTATGGGAACCAACATCTACAACATGTTCAAATAAGTTAAAGTAGCTAAGATTTGGAAGACTGTAAAGTGTGGGCAAATAGGGGGAAATTTAAAATAATTATGTTCTAATTTTTCAACATGTATGTATATGCCTTACAATTTAAGTACCTTCAAGATGGCTTTAAGGTGACTTCTTTCCCGATCACATGTCTCACATATGTCGAAAAGCACCACAGTCCTCACCTGTTACTGAGAATTATGATATTGCACCTAACTGGAGCATAAAAAAGTCACAGAATCCCAAAACAAAAACTAGTTTAATATATTGATTACATTGTTAAGAAAGTAAAAAAGTGGTTGGGTATTAAATGTTTTATAAGGTTGGGGGTATCTAATTTTGAGCCTTTGAAGAAGTTATAATTCATGTGTCAACTTTAGACTATCAAAATAATTTTAAGTAATAAATAATGGGGTGACTATTGAGAACTTAAAAAGAATTAAAATAAATTAACTACAACTACAATAAAAATCTTCTCTTTCCATCCTGTTAATTATGGTAGTAGGTTTCTCAAAGCTAGAAGCCATGAAGAACCAACCCACTTTTTATATTTAAAATTCACATAAAATAGCCAGCCATGTTAGTGTATACTAGTAATCCAAGTATTGAAGGGGCATAGACAGGCAGATTCCTTGGACTTACTGCCTAGCCAGGGTAACTGGATTCGCAAGCTTCAGGCAAAGTGAGAGAACAAGATGGACAAAATCTGAGGACAATTACAACAAATGACTTCCGGCCTGCTCACATATGTACAGATACACAGTGAATGCACTCGCACACACACAGACACAGAGTGGAGAGGAGGTAGAGAGAAAAGGAGAGATGGTGAGACAAAAGAGAGGGAGAGAGAGAGAGAGAGAGAGAGAGAGAGAGAGAGAGAGAGAGAGAGAGGGCTTAAGCGCCAGATTGTACATGTGAAATGAGCATTTTCCTCCAGGGTCAGTTAAGTTCTAGGGGAGGAGTTCAAAGTGTAA
>NW_026067945.1:0-54517 GCF_014885135.2 Alexandromys fortis
CTGCTGGCATCGGAGCGGCTGTAGTCGCTGAGCGAGCCCGTCCGCGAGCCCCCACCGCGCCGCTGCAGCATGCCCGGGTGGAAGTTGGCATGGCGACGCGCGTGTTTCGTCAGGTGATCGCTCCGCATGAAGCGCTTCTCGCAGATGGGGCAGCTGAACTTCTTCTCGCCCGTGTGCGTGCGGTAGTGCCGCGCCAGCTCGTCCGAGCGTGCGAACTTCTTGTTGCACTCCTGCCAGCTGCAGGCGAAGGGCCTCTCACCTGTGGGAGACAGGGGCAGAGGTTTTAAGTCTCGGCCACGCCCCACCATCTAGTCAAGCCACTGCCTCTCACCACCCTCGAGGCCCGTTTTCTCATCCCGTGGACAAGCTCTCAGCCCACACCTGAGATGCAAGCAGATGACAGGGCTGAGGAAGACACACAACATGGCCGACTCGGCAGTGGAGCTCAGACACAAGGGAAAGCCTTCCATCAACACTCCCCAGGCAGGACCAGAGTAGGAAGGGGGATGCATCTTGTCTAGCAAGAGGGGGTCGGAGAGACCATTACCCAGAGTCTGCCAGCCCACTGTACCTGCCCTGACAGGGGTCCTAATGCGGGCCTGGCGTGCAGCAGACTTCAAAAGGCTCCTGCTGACTCAGGCAGGATGACACACAAAGGTAATGGCTGGGGGGGGGGGGGGGGGGGGGGGGGGGGGGGGGGGGGGGGGGGGGGGAGACGCGGAGGCACCGAGCTAGGCAAGTGTGGAGAAGGCAGAGCACAGTGCAACTCAGGGGGTAGTGTGGACTCAACTCACTCTGGACCCCAATCTACTCTCTGCTCAGATCAAGGGACACGCTAGCATTTACCCAAACTCTACAGATGAGAGAGAAAGGGTGGGGGGGGAAGACCAGCTACTCTGAGAGAAGCATTTGGTGGCACCCCAGAATGAACCCTGTCTGTATTGGGGAAGCCACAGGGCTGCCTTTCCTGCTTCCTTGTCCTACAGAGCCTCTAAGGAAGAGTTTCAGCCTTTCAAGTCTAGCAAAGGAAATCCACAGGGCCCAACCATCCACCTTAAATATAAACAGATACTTGGGGCCACCTGACAGCCAATGAAAATCACCAGCATGAACAGGAGACAGCAACAAAGCTACCAGCTCCAGAGGAAAAGGAGAGAAGACAGGAAACAAAAGAACAGTAACCTAATTTTTTTTTTTTTTTGGTTTTTCGAGACAGGGTTTCTCTGTGGCTTTGGAGCCTGTCCTGAAACTAGCTCTGTAGACCAGGCTGGTCTCGAACTCACAGAGATCCGCCTGCCTCTGCTTCCTGGGTTTAAAGGCGTGTGCCAACATCACCCGGCTAACCTAAAATTTTTGATTAGTATTCAATACAATCTGAGATACAATGGGATGCCCAGAGCAAACAATATCATAGGAAGCAAGTTCAGAAAACAAAACAAAAAAAAAAAACACTGAGAAATTAAGAAATACTCTTGATTAAATAATAATTCCAAAAAGCTAAAAATATACTCAAGGAACTATCCTGAAAAACAAAAACAAAACCCCAATTCTAGAGAATTCGTGAACGTGGCAGTGTTCCATCCCCTGGCACTTTGGAGACAAGGCTTTTTCCTCAGCCATTTTCACAGCGTGGGGAAAGACACTGAGAGGTGATGCAAAACCAAGCAGCCTGGGGCATGGCCACGACGGCCGCCCTTACGTTCTGGTTCGGTTTTCCAGAACTGTTCTGTGAGCAGACTGCTAGGTTTGCATACAATTCTTGTTTCTGACAGACAGTGGAGGACAAGAAGTTGGAAGCTCCAGCAATCAGTACAGGGGCTTTTATCTAAGAAGAGGTACAGACAGTGGAAGGAAGGACAGTGTGCAGCCAGGGTGTGTGGTAGGGGTAGGGGGCAGGGAGAACGACAGGAGAGCATGCTGGGAAGATCAGGCGGAGGTGTGAGGGAAGTGCTAGGAGAATTTCTGCATAATTACAACAGTGAGTAGAAAACCTGAGATCTCAATACTTAGTAAGTGGTATGCGAGAAACAGGCATCAGACTTCCACGCCAGAGCAAGGCACTACATGTCGGGCATACTGGACACACTGGAGGGCAGGGGATGGAGAGTTTACATCTCATATACTCCATCCAAGAAACCAGGAGTCAAGGGCAAGGGGGAGGCTTGGGGAGACAGGGCCCCAAGGCCTTCAGGGGATAATCCTAGAAGAAAGCAATTCTTTGCAGAGAGCATGGCCAAGATATTAGATAAAAATAAGGGCACGGACAAGGCACATTTCTTTCTTTTCTTTTTTTAAAATGACGATGAACTCCAGGAAATACAGGAGCAATCTGGACACACGACAACAACGACCATATTCCAAACACACTAAAATACCAGATGATCTTGTGCGACCAGTGAAGAGCTCAAAGGCCCTAGCTGCTTTTCGTAGGTAATGACTTATCTTTCCCAATGACCCCATGGGAAGGCAGAAATAAATATAACTCCAGCACAGGCCTCAGTGGGTCAGAATCACAGTACAGGCACATAGAGCACAGGGCAGAGACAGGCGTCACAAACAAAACGTGGCTTTCGAGGAAAGGTAGAGAGATACACAGTGGGATTTAAACAATATATATAATTTTATCAGTTCAGGAGGAGGTGGGTAAAAGGGTAGGAGTGAGGTGAATTCTTAAAATAGCATGAAAACAGATTAATTTGAGAAATAAAGAAACAAATATATATTATATAACACAGACATACATGATATTTATTATTATTATTATTATTATTATTATTAACAGTACCCATCGGGACAATTAAAATCAGATCAGGGAACAGTGCTGAACTGAACACAGTCCAATAAGCCCTTCTGTGTTGCAGGCTGCCAGAGATGACTCTAAAGGTGAAGGTGTTTGCTTGATCAAACATAATGAATAGCCTATGTTCTATCCCCAGGACCCAGACACTGCAGGGAGAGAACCAGTTCCCAAAAGTTATCTTCTGCTCTTTACACATGCCATGCCATTCACATGTGCCACCACACCCCAAATTTAAAAAAATGTCTAAGTACAATTTTAACAACAGCTAACCCAACCACAGTCAAAGAGATGGCAATGCTGAATATGCCAACTGGTTCCGGGAAGAGGGGCTTGTCAACAAGAAAGTGGGAAGTGGGTCACATGCTATTTCTATTCCTGGATATTCACAGGGCCTATTAACCAGCAGCACCTTGGGAAAGTCTAGAGTCACCTGTATCAAGTCAAACTGCTTGCAGTGGGAGGAACTCTAGAGTCACCTGTATCAAGTCAAACTGCTTGCAGTGGGAGGAGCAATGAAAAGATACAGCCAGCCACTAATCCCCAGAATCTGAGAAGCAGCCTAATTTGGAAGGGGGAAAAGGGGTCTTTGTAGATATAATTAGGCTAAGAATCTTTTTTTTTTTTTTTTTTTTTTTTTTTTTGATTTTCGAGACAGGGTTTCTCTGTAGTTTTTGGTGCCTGTCCTGGAACTAGCTCTTGTAGACCAGGCTGGCCTCGAACTCACAAAGATCCTCCTGCCTCTGCCTCCCGAGTGCTGGGATAGGGTAAGAATCTTGAGATGAAGCCACAAGTTCCAAGAGGGAAGTAAAGGAGGAAATGGTGGTAAGGGACCAGGACCATCCCTCTACAAACTCCCAGTTGCCAGTTCCAGCACTGGAAGAGAGGAGAGAGGCAAGAAAGAAGATGCTGTCTTGGAGCCTCCAGGAAGAGCCACCCCTGCCAGCATCTTGCTCTGAGATGCCTGGTTTCGTTTAGAAACTGAGAAGTAAATTTCAGCTGCTTTTAGCTATCCACTCGATGGATACAGGAAGCAAACATGCTGTCCTGTTCTCAGAGTCGGGCCCACACGGTGATGCTATAGGCTATGTGCCACCAGCTCTGGTACCAGGCCTGGCGTGTTCCAGTGTCTGTTCTTATTTGCTATCCCCACCCACGGGGTCTTCTTAGACTGGAGCAGAGGTGGGAGCTGGGTTCAGGGTGGAGACAGAATCCACTGAACTCAGCTTCACTTGGTTTCCTAAGAGGCCCCGATCTTTGTCTTTTTCGGGATCTTTCTGCTTGCGTTCCTGGAAGCATACAAGATGGGTACTATTACGGATGGGCCAGGCAATGGCGGGGCTGCAGAGAAGGGCAGCGAGTGTCTCACTGGGGAGGAAAGTGGGAAGGGTTTCCACACTTTCACTGGTACATGCTCAAAGCAGGACCTGAATTCAGGATGTAATCCTCACCCCAAGGGACGCCAGCCTCCCACCTGCTCTCTATGCCTCCATCAGCCTATTTAAAAAAAAAAAAAAAAGTCTATGGGGCAGAAGCTCACGCTACATGCCCACCTCCAGTGGTGATATCCAAGGCTGCCAAAGATACATGCGGGTACTAGAATGTATAATGGAGGATGAGTGAATGGAGGTGGGGGTCACATGACACTCCACACTGCAGGACACATCCCTTGCACTATCCCTGTGAGCTCTCTGAAGAGCTTCTACGTGTGTGTGTGTGTGTGTGTGCCCCTGATACTCATTGCATTAGGAAAAACACAACACAAACAAGACCCAAGCACACGTTCCAGCAGCTGTCCGGAGAAGGATGCCATCAATTATCACACAGCCTCTGGAATTTTCCACGGCACTCTAGGAAGAGCAAAGGTGGGTAATGTCACTGCAGTCACACAGTTTTAGCTCACGGTGCCATGAGAGGGTCTCAGGTGCCTACAGGTGCCCTTCGGCATCGCTCTGAAAGCGCCGCTCTGGACACTGGACTCAGGGTAGAGTGGCTGGCCTAAAATATCACAGGACACACCATACAGACAATCCCAGCACACAGCTGGAGACCCCACCTCCCATCACAGCAGAGGGAGTGGGGGATGGGCTAAAACAGCCCCAACATCCCCACTGTCCTGCATCTGCTCTCCTGTGTACAACCAGTCCCCAAGGATAAGGTGTAGTCTAACTCAGAAAAGTACTGGCCCTCTCAAGAAGGTAGCCGGAATAGAGGAAGCTGGTCCCTATAGAAAGACAGTCTTTTTGAGGAATCCCAAAGCTGAGGGGACCCCATTCTCAGAAGCTAAAAGGGACCAGGGGACCAGATGTTGTTGGATGACCAATAAAGGTGCATGGGGAGGTGACTGGAGCCACAGGGCAAGACGAGGGATCAGGCTTTGTGAAGGAAAAGCCGGTGGGAGGAAGGGGGCTGGCTGCTGAATCTGAGGCGCTGTGACTGGGTGGGCAGGGAAGTAAGGGACAGAAAAGTGAAAGAAAACCACCCATTGAAGGGGACTGGGTCAGGGCTAGGCTGTGTTGGTGTCACAGGGTTGGGGAAATGCCTGGGGAGGCACAGGAGCCAGAAGCTATAGGCCAAGTGAAAGTCCTAGGGGGGCTATGGAATAGGAATCCCGCATAGAGGGTGCGGGGGCTTAAGCCTTATGGGGGGACTTCAGAACAAAGCTGAGGCTGTGGGGGTGCAGTGTGTCTTGGGGATTTAGCCGGAGGTGAGACTGGCCAGGGGTACTTGGCTCGTCAGGATCACAGTTACATAAATGTTCCCTGGCGCCGCCGCGAGGCCGCTACTAGCAGCAAGCAGCACAGGGCACAGGCTGAGCGTGATTGCCTCATCTTATCAGGGAACACAACGTCCCACACGCTCTTGCCCAAGCCGCAGGCCTGGGCGGGAACAGCGTGTTCTCTCTCTGTGAGGCTGGCCGGAGGAGGGGGAAGCGAAGACAGCCCAGCCGAGGCTCTCCTCCCGCCAAAGCCCTTACTGGGTTTGGGCGCGCGCTGTCCCGCAGCAGAGGCGCACAAGTGCTACTGGTTTCTCAAAATGCTCCAGCTCCGAGCCTGAGCGCAGCTGTGCTGGATCCTCCGGTCCAACGGGCATGCTCCAACCAAGCACCAATCAGAGAGCTAAGTCTCACTGCCACTCACTCCTCCCCACCAGCTGAGGGGACGACTCCAGGTTCCAGCAGCACCTGCACAAACCACAATGCCTTTCTGCTTTGTGTGGACCTCTCAGGAGTAGCAGCATGCATTTTTAGAGACTTTTCTGTTGCCCTCCCTAGCCCCATCCTACATGTGCTGAGGACGGGCAGAACAACCTACTGCTTGATCTTGGTTTAGGGTTACTGCCCAAGCCAGCATCCAACTCTTATTGCAGAGGGAGAAGGGAGGGCCTGGGAGTGATGCCCCTCTGACCAGGAGACCCTGCAAAAGCAGATCATCAATATTACGCAGTATCCTGGATTACATGAAGAGCCCTCTGCAGGCTTAAGGAATCTATGTGGGGGTTAGGGAGGCGGGGCAGAACAATCAGAAGCCTTTAAAGAGATCAGACACCTACACCTCGCAGCATCTCACAGTCTTGGCTACTCCATACCAGAGTGGGCTGTCATTCAGCAGTAGACAACTTTGATCTGTGGTCACAGGCGTGGGGCCACTTCTAGCTTTCAACCTCAAAAATGCCTTGAGATAGTCTTCGCTCCAAGAAGGCCTGCTTGTTCTCCTAGCAAAGCTCAACACACAGCTAAATATTTGGGATGAACAACTGGAGACCTCAAAGAAAAATTCTGGTACACAGCCTCACTGGGTATGAAGGATTGACTCTGCCTGGTGGGAGGACTTCCCTAATCCCTTAAGGGTACCATGTGGTTGCTAGACAGCTAATCTGCAAATGATTTGCCTCCTTCACCCACAGAACAGGTGAGATATATATATACCCGCGGGAGGAGAGCTGGCTAGTGGCAGAGCCAGTCACAGCCAGGACCCAGGACTCAGTCTGCATCAGGAGAGATGCACGAAGCAAGGAAACTGTCTTCCTTGCCCACATACAGACTGCCACTGATGCCCTGAGTTGCCATCTTACCTCTTTCTCAGTCACTGTGTGGGGTAGAGAAAGACTGGAGGACCCACGCCTGCTTGTAAGAGATATGTTTTTGTCGCCTGTGGACTTGTATGCCTGGGCAAATGGGTGGCATGCAACAGAGAGAGGAACCACTGGCTATGGATGCTGCTCTTGCCCCTGACCCTACTTCAGAGCACTCTGGCCTGCCGCTACTGTTGTGGGAACCAATGCCACGGATCACATCATCTCCCTACACCTGATCTTAGCCGAGAGGCTGAAAAGCAGTAAGTGCAGGAACGCACGCCATCCGGATGCTGAAGGGGGGCTGCTACTCAACCTCAGACTCCACTATGGGCCAATATGTGTCTTGACTGACCGTTTCTGCAGTGGATGCAGGGATATTTCTTAAAGTTGGTGTTTTAGTTGTTGCAATTTGGCGTGGGATAATTTGTGTATAAATAAATAAAATGTATACAGAAAACAAAGTCAGAAAAGCTCTGCAAAGGAACTGCCATGTCTGAAGATGTAGCTGCTGGAGTGGGGCAGGAGGGCAGAGCCAGACTCAAACGAAGTGGCAACTCCACCAGACATATCAAGTGAGAGGGGGAGTGTCACAAGAAGGATTAAAACAATCAGTGTCTGTAAGGGTTAGCCCCCATCCTTCATCCATTATGCTACAATCACAATACATCACACAGCCCTCCATAAATACATTCAACATTTATATACTAGTTCAAATGTCGAAAGTTAAAAGAAAGCCTAAAGTTAAAAGACTTGTCAAAGATTTGACTGTGAAAGATGAAACCATGAATGTTCTATGAGCAAACTATTTTATAATACTTGGGCCGAAGTTCTTTATATAAGTCAAGGTCCAGAAGCCATGAAAGTAAGGACCGCTAACTGGACTACACAGAACTTGGCGGACGATGTCATTCTAGACAAGAGTGAAAGGGAAGAGACAAGCAGGAAAGGATACACATGAAGCTCGCCATCTTCAATACTGAGTTCATGAAAACTGGAAGGAAAAAAAAATGGAAAACCACGCAGAAGCAGTTCATGGGGAGATTACAGTGGGTCTCTCAAACAACCCCAAACATCCCTCCATCAGGACTTCAAGGCAGAAAGAGTCCACTGAAATATACCTTTTATTCACCAGATGCTCAGGCTACAGGGACACAGCCACACTGTCCCTCTGCTTACAGAAGGACAATTGCAAAAAGCGCTTCTTGGGGTGACTTGGGAGACTCGGCAACGTTAGTGAGAGTACAATTGTGGTGGCTGAGACTGCAGCTCCGTATCAACCGTCATGCTCAAGGGGCTGGGCCAGCCCCTGCTGTCACATTTTAAAACACTCCAGATCCTCCAGTCCCCTAAACCCAAGGTGCCTAGGCTACACAAGGCCTGCACACTCAGAAAATGGCATTCACACCTGACTGATCAGCATAGCTGCAGCCCAGAAATAAATAGGGTTCTTCAACAGATGTTTAAGCAAACTGTGGAACACACGTACTGAAGAATGACACGAATAAGCCGGTGTTCTTTGCGGACCGTAAGAGTCAGGCTACCAAGTATTACAGCCTCGCGAGGAAAACAAGGCCCAGAACAAAAGCATGAAGCATTTGGACAAACACTATGAAGGTGCACATGCACCTGCCTGTCGTCTGTGCAGAAGTGAGAACAGGTTCTCCTGTGCCGACAGAGGACAGGGAAGGCTGCAACACTACTTAAGCCAAGCCAAGCCCCCCCCCCCCAATTCCATATAGTCAACTAGAAAATGATGCTAGTCATGGGGCCGGCAAGATCGTACAGCGGGTTTAAAAAGCACCTGCCATGCCAGCCTGACAACACGAGTTAGATTCTTGGAGCACACAGTGGAAGGAGACCAGGCTTGTGGTGTTTTCAAAGAAAATGGCCCCAAAGGGAACAGCAGTATAGGTGGCATTGTTGGAGTAAGTGTAGTCTTCTTGGAGGAAGTGTGTGGAGGCGGGCTTTGAGGTCTCATCTAGCATCAAGATACTGCTCAGTATTTTAGTTCACTTCCTGTTGCCTTCTGATTAAGATGTAGCTAGTACCATGTCTGCCTGCAGGACACCATGCTCCCACCATGACGATAATGGACTAAACTTCAAAAACTATAAGCTGCCACCTCGGTTAAATGTTCTCCTTTGTAAGAGTTGCCGTGGTCATGGTGTCTCTTCACAGCAACAGGCACCCTAAGACAAGGCTCCCAAAAGCTGTCCTCTAACTTCCACAAGTGACTAGTGGCGTGCACACACCAGCACGCATCTACACTACACAATAATAAATAAAAACTTAAAAACGGAAAATGCTGCTCATGGTTGCTGTCTATTTAAAAACTAGACAGGAGTGCTAGGCGCACAGCTCAGCGGTGGAACACTTGCCTAGCATACACGGGGCCCTGAGTTGCATTTTTCTTTTCTTTTTTTAAAAGATTTTATTTATTTATTATGTATACAACATTCTGCCTCCATGTATGCCCGCAGGCCAGAAGAGGGCACCAGATCTCATTAAAGATGGTTGTGAGCCACCATGTGGTTGCTGGGAATTGAACTCAGGACCTCTGGAAGAGCAGCCGTGCTCTTAACCACTGAGCCATCTCTCCAGCCCCCCCCCCCGATTTGCATTTCTAACACAACAAAAAAAAATCAGAATCAAAATTACACTTTAAATATCTTTCAGTTGGACACAGTACCTCACGTCTGTAATTCCAGCGCTCTGGAGATGGAGGCTGAGATTGCCCTGAGTTGGAGGCCAGACTAGGCTCCCTGAATACCTACCTGCCTGTAAGGGCAGGTGCTAGCATCCTGGAGGCCAAGTCCTACCTGCAGCCGTAACACACACCCCAATGCCAAGGCAGGAGAGTGGGTCTCTCGGTAGGGGTTAGAGTGGTGGGCATCAGGGATACAGCAGACTTCTGGGAAAGAGTTTACTCTCAGACCACGATGGAAAGGGTAAAGACAGAGAGCAACAGGCACAATGCAGAGAAGCCCAGGCACTTCCCCTGGTAGAGTAGGCCATGCTTTATGTTTTAGGGCAGCTCCAGCAATCAGCAGCCTGTGTAGACTCCCAGATAATCACTGCTGCTCAATACTGACAAGCCCTCTGTCCACCTGGGGGTGGGGCTAGGGGACACACCCCCTCTGCAAAAGAAACTCTGCAGTGGCACCAAGGCCCCAGAGGGTGGCATGACCTTGTGAGCAGCTGAGAAGGCTACCTCTCTGCCCTTCCATAATTACCGTGCCCCCTTCCTCTGTCCTCTTCCTGTGCACCCTCACCCCCAGCCTGGGTGCCTCCTAGATGTACCTAACCAGGGCATGCACCTTGCTCTGCAGATATTACGTTCTACTGGGAGGAGCCAGCCATGGTGGGTCAGCTTCACCCTCACACTATGCCAGCTTACCTGCCTCTACCAACCTTGAGACCCCAAGTGTGGAACCCATCTCAGATGAAGAGTCAGTGCTCCATCAGAGCTGGGCCTCAAAGCCTAGATTTTTGCCTAGAAAGAAATTTGCATGTCCGTCCCCACCACAACAGTGCTGGCGGGAACTGCTATGGCCTGCTGCCTGCACACGCATATCGCAGGTGAAAGGAGAGAAACATAAGAAATCAGTGCCCCCGCCGGGCGGTGGTGGCACACGCCTTTAATCCCAGCACTCAGGAGGCAGAGGCAGGTGGATCTCTGTGAGTTCGAGACCAGCCTGGTCTACAAGAGCTAGTTCCAGGACAGGTTCCAAAGCTACAGAGAAACCCTGTCTTGAAAAACAAAACAAAAAACAAAAACAAAAAAGGAATCAGTGCCCCATCTGACCCACAAACGGGCTGAACACAGGTCACACTGTGAGGCACCTAGCCCTTAGACCCACCAGATCCCATCCTCAGCACCCTGGCACTTCAGGCTCTGCAGAGGAAGGCTAGCCACTACCTCAGAATCAGGCTGTAGCAGTTGTCCAGTTCCTGGTCAGCCAGTCTACAAACTAGGGCAGCACCCCTGTAGGACGATCGCAAGAGACGGCTGGCACTCACTAATGCTCTTGCTGCAGCAGACAACACCTAGCCTGCAGAAGGGGTCAGTTTTCCCAGCCCCAAGGCCGTATCTGTGAGAGGAGAGCTGAATGCTGCCAATCGGTTGCCCATTCCAAGCAGAAGAGTGTCTGGGGGAGCCTGAGAGTGACTACCTCGAGGTCCTGAACCTCCTACCTGGCCTGCCCCCAGTGACACAGAAGGTTCTAACTAATTGGGGGATTGTTCCATGAAAATGCAAGCAGGACATAATGAAACCGTTTCTCCAGAGCTGACTTCATGGAGCAGACACAGCAGAATTGTCATTTTCACTGTGGGTCTCAGCTATTTAGTTTTTTTTATTTAAAAAAGGAAAAGTGGGGAAAGTGACAAGTCTTTCTTAACGACAGCTGCAAAGTGGCCAGAATTCCTGTTCCACACCCTCAAGGCCCACCAGAAAATCTCCTCTACGGGATCCCCAGCCCACTGACCACACGCCTCCAGTTACTGGCAACTTACACCCAGCATGTTCTGGGAAATCCATTGTGTTTCTAGTTTGAGATTGGGCTTTCCTGCAAAATTCCCTTAGCCATAGATATAACCCCTCAGTTCTGCCTGCAGCAGCTCACAAGTTTGGGAACTCTGCTCAGGAAGCCATCTAGGAGACAAAGCCAGCCCATTCCCGTCCCAGCCCTGCCCACGGCTTCCACAGAGCCCCTTCCTCCTTAGACCCTATTTCCTATGACCTCTGATATCCTGGCCTGGAGCAGGACCCCAAGGGAGATGATCCAAGAGGCCCCAACCCAGAAGGAAGGCAAGTGCTACATTCTGTTACACCCGGGATTAGAAAGATCTTTCCCACTGTCACTTTAAAAGGGATTCCACGATCCAGATCCACCTGGGTCTGTTGGTGCCAAGGCAGGTTTGATGACGGCAGGACAATTCCCAGAGTAGGAACCCTGCCCTGAGTCCAGACCCCTCTCCAGCAAGACTCTGGCTGTGGGGGAAGCTCAGTGGCATCCACATTCATCTGGAGGAGGGTGAGATGAGGGTGTGGGGGTGGTATCACATGAAACCATCCAATGTTCTCACAAGCCACAGGCAGGGAGGTTTTACCAATGGCAGACTACATGTTTGGATGCAGGCAAACAGCAAACTCTCCAGAGCCATGGGCACAGGAAAGAAACATGGTATATGACTGTCCTTTCTGAATTTCTTATATTTTCAAATGAACTGGTGGTTCAGGCAATCATAAAGAATACAACAACATTCTACACAAAGCCGTGTGCATATACCTACGCATACACACACAGCTCCAGGACTGCCTGCTTCCACTAAACCAGCATCCCCAACCTCACAAGGAAGCAGCACTAATTTACACACACTTGTATACTTGCCTGGAGAGGTCAAAAGGACCACATGCCAGACATTTCATGATGGTGTTTTCTCTCCTTTTACTAAGGGTTACAAAACACATTTGAAAATTTCCGTTTCTAGGGTCTCCTATAAAACAGCAACCACCACAGACAGGCTCTCCCCTACACAGGCACCCTTCCCTTGTTACTGCTGGAGGTACAAACAAGGAGGTAAATTTTCACTCTAGACACTTTCAGATATGGAAATGCTACATCAACGGTCTCCTGCAGGTGATGGAGGTCAGGAGGGAGGGAGCTGAACCCACAGAACAGACATTTCTATGTCTTTCCTCTAAATTCTCAGATCTCAGTACTCAGACAGCCTAGGAAGGATGTGCTTCCCATTTCTGAGTTTCTGAGCTATCAAACAAAGATGGGACCTAAGTTTAATTATCTGATGAAAATATTCTTTATTTGAGGATGAGCTAAAGAAAAGGGATCTTGGCAATTTAGCAACTTAGTCGGGCGTGGTGGACCACGCCTTTAATCCAGTACTCAGAAGGCAAAGGCAGGAGGAGCTCTGTGAGTTTGAAGCCAGCCTGGTCTACAAATTGTGTTCCAGGACAGCCAGGACTGTTACACAGAGCAACCCTGTGGGGGGGGGGGGGTTGTAGCCATCCAGCATATATAAAGAACTCTGAAATTTCAACAATAAGTACCCAACTTCAACACTGAATGAAGAATCTGAGCATTACAGCGAAGAGGAAGATGGACAGCTAGGAGGGACTCGGCTCTTCCCACCTTATGGAATCCAGAGAACAAGGAGAGCACAGCACTGCAATTCACTCACTCCCTGCGAGGGAGGGAGGGAGAAAGGGCGGGCCACTGTGGAAAGTCACTCACAGATTCTTTCAAATTTACAAAGTCTTATAAGTAACACCCTAATCCCACTCGCAGATCTGAAGCAAGGTGAACCGAAGAGATTCCACAGTAAGACCTGTACATACAATAGCTTACAACAACAGTTACTGACCGCCATCAAAGCTGGAAACAATGACCTTCTACAGACAGAGAAACAAATTTTGGTACATCCACAGTGGAGTATTATTCGATGGTTAACAAAGAAGCTACTGACTTGCAACAAAACGAATACATTATGAATGCATTTTGCTAAGCTGAAGAAGGTAGGCTGCACTTCACATGGCTCTATTTCTATTTCATTCCGCAAAACATAATCTATAGGTAGAAAACCCACAAGGGATGGGAGGGGGCTCGGGGACTGGTTAACTACCACAAAGGAACACACAAGGTGTGTAATACAGTGGTACTAGGATAGTAGAGACTACATCTGTCTGTTCTCATAGAACTTGGGGGAGGGGGAAGGGGACCTGGGTGGAGTCTGGATTTCCACCCAGCACTGTAGCAAAAAAAAAAAAAAAAAAAACCCACAGAACAACAACAACAACAACAAAAACCCCAGCACTTGGAACTGTACTCACAAACAAGGACCTTCAGTCTACACAAATAAACACTGACCAGGAAGTTGGGGAATCCCAGGCTGGAACTCACACTGAGTCACATGCCCTAGTGGAGGGTGGGGAGGACAGCAGCTGACCTGAGTTACTGGGAACACAGTGCTGCCTGGAAAGGCTGAAGAGTAGGCAAAAGGACCTTCACTGTGGTGGGCAAACCACCTCAACTAAGCGCTGTCCAACAATCACAGGTGCACTGTGGAGGGGGCAGAGGGTCAGCAAGGGGGCAGTCCACAGCGAGGTCAGTCCATGAGCTGGCCCCAAGTAAGACCTGGATGTGGACTCCTGCTAGGTCACTGTGCAAATGCAGGGAGAGGATAGATGGTATATTTCACTGATGTCTAAAAGGCAAACTCTCTCCCCTCCCCTCCCCCAGCTCTACCCACTGAGTGGCATTGCAGCAGCCACACCCCAGTCACAAGGAACACATCCAGATTCTGGATTCTGATACCATTTTTGCAAGGAGGGGAAACAGGGTCCTTTGGATTTGATCTGAGAGCTGGGACAGGAAAAGTACATGAGCCTGGGCATCATAAAAATGCCACAAAGTCAGGAAACACAAAATCTCCAAACCAAGGGCTCTGTCGAAAGGACACAGGAACTGAAAGAGTCCCTTGGCCGGGGCTGGGACATCCGAGTATCAACATAAATAGCACTAAATTCACATGAACTGCATCCCCCATGGGCATGAAGCAGAGGGGAAAGCTCTTTCCTTTCTGTTGCATTTACCTCCAAAAGCCCCACACCCAATCCAGAGGTCAGACGGCTACAGGCTGGGAGCAGCCTACAGGACACTTAGCCGCCGTAGTTTCACTATCTTTGTTTCTGTGTCAAAGTACCTGAGCAAAGCAACGTGACGAAGTGTTTATTTTAGGCTCACAGTTCGACGGGATGACGCCCATCATGGCCGCTGCCGCACGAGGCAGCTGGTCACACTGCCTTCTCAGGCAACAGAGAGAGATGAATGAAGGAGCTTGTCTGCTTTTTATACATCTGGGAACCCAGACCATCAGACTGTATCATCTATACTCGGGGTGGGGTTCCCCTCCTCACAACCAGAATGTGTCTCCTGGGCCATTCAAAAATCTAGTTGGGTTGATAACGAAAACTGAACACCTCAGCCAGTATCCTTCACCGTCCGTCTACTGTGAAAATCTGTCCGTCCGACCTGACACGGTTGCTGCACTCATGAACTAACAGTGGCTAAGGTTACCGGCACACGATCAAGCAGTCAGCATCCCAACATGGACTGGGGAGGAGCTCCTGAGGTCCTATCCCTTGCTGACAAGCTACTGGCACATGATGGCTTCTCATGGGGAGGGGCGGTCATTTTTCTTAGGGCTGTGGCCACTAGTGAGTTGTCCATGCTCTGGTGGGTGAAAGGCTCCATACGCACATGCAAGAGGGCAGCACTAACTGGACTCATTGAGTTCTTTTTTTTTTTTTTTAAAGGAACGTTAAGAGTGGGAGAGAAATATGGGGAAGTAAGAGAAATGAGCTGGGGCAGATAATCAAGATACATATACACACATGAAATTGCCAAAGAATAAATAAAAGTATTTATTTTCTTCAAATGCCAAAACTGGGCGTGACGGTGGTGCACACCTTTAATCCCAGCATCTGGGAGGCAGAGGGAGGTGGAGCTTTGTGAGTTCAAGGCCAGTCTACGTAGCAAGTTCCAGACAGCTGGGGCTACATAGAGAGTCCATGTCTCCCAACAAACAATCAAAAACCAAAACCATGAAAAACAAGTAAAAATCTTAGGTGCCAGAAGTGACCAAGGGAAATATGACAACCATCGTCCAGTTACCGATCTTCAGGTGATGCCCCTTGTCATTTGTGATCAGGACAACAAAAGCTGTGTGGATTTATCAGTGCTAACAGTGCTGAGACGGTACAAATGGCCAAATCAGATTCAACAGACGAGAAACTAAGTTCCCATGCTCCTCAACTATGTTGGAAGCAATCTACCGTGGTCACTCTGTCAAGCTGACACGTCCCTTGTCATTTCCCACCTGGAAAGTAAGTGCATGGGATCCACCAGGCAACAGGTACCTACTGGCCCAGCGACTGCCTTGGAAGGGTGGACCAGTTTAAGAGGCAATACCCGAGGAAGCCTGTTCCTTTCAGGCTCCCTTAGACCTAATGGCTCTGCAACCTGCTTCTGACCAACCAACTCGGTACATTTCCTCGAGAAGACGAGGAGCATCTTCCCTCTCTTCACTCCTGGGTTATGTTCCAACGCTACTAATATCATAGGAGCGGTGTCAATCATTTGCCATGGAGTGGCGGTGGCCCAATCTGAACGCTAAAATTTACTCCAGAGGAAAGAGGGAATGAGCCAGGCCCTCTGGTAACCTCCTGTGACTGCTATGTCAAGCCCGGCTTGTCGCAGGATCTGGAACCAAGGGAGACCTGGGACCTCAGGCCTGATAGAAGAGAACAATTCATGCAAGTCCTCTGACTACCAAACAACACTAGTTTTTCCTCATTTCTTTTCTAGTTCTCACCTCTCCCTACACCTCCCATGCCAGCGCTAAGTCCAAGCAGGAACTCAGGGTAAAGCTAGAATTAACTGCAGGCATCAACCACCTTCTGATTTCCACTGACATATAATAAGTTAAGAGACAAAACAAAATATAAAAGGCAAGGGTAACACTTAGAAGCTGGACTCCAGACCACAGAGGCAGAGAAAGGGGGTTCTCCTTACTCTGCACAATGTACCCCACCTAGGGGCTCAGGAGCCTCGGGCAGGTACGGGAGGAAGAACATTATTAGAGGCAGGGCAAACACAGGGTGGCCTCCAATACCTGCTAGGGCAGAGACTATGTGATGGAAGGCTCTGGACAGGTACCCTTCTGGCTCAGAGTGGGGCAGCTTCCTCAATAGCAGCTCACAGGCTAGATAAGGCCACCCTAGTGGACCAATCCCAACTGGTTCTGAATCCCCAGGCAGGGCAGAGGTCTGCTCCCTGAGAAGCCCTGAAGGAAATGACCTAACAGACCACCACTTTCAGAGCAGCAGCAACTGATACCAGAGGTGGCTGAAAAGGCAGCCCCTGGCCCTGTAGGCCAAAGGTCAGCTGATAGCAGGAAGAGACACGTCAGAAGAGAGAGGTCAGGAGCAAGAAGCACACTTCCCAAGTTTACATTATAATCCTCTGAGACAAGGACACTGCAGGGACAGACAAGGATGTGCACCAAAGCAAGAGACCCCAGGTAGAAAACTATGATATAAGAAGAAAATGGGTCACAAATGAAGACCCCAGCAATAGGATTAGAAGGCAATGCTGAAGACACTAGAGAAACCAGCAAAGGGGACAAGGGGGTAAAGATTTCAGTCCCTGACAATGGAACCCCCCCCACACACACACACCAGCCTGGTCAGATGCCACATGGGAAGCAAAGCAGAGAAGCCTACAGCAGACGTGCTCACAAATCTATACCTCTGAGCCCTAAGATAAATGTAGCCCATGGGAAGTTCCATAGAGAGCTGGAGAGAAGGCTCAGCGGTTAAGAGCATATACACCACCCTCATAGAGGACCAGAGTTCAGCTGCCAGCACCCACTCTGGGCAGCTCATTTGCCTGTAACCCCAGCTCTAGGGTATGTCACCCCTGGCCTCTGCAGACACCTGCACCCACGTGTACACACAAGACACATTAGTTTACATAATTAAAAATATGGAAAGAGAGTGGAAAGATGATGCAAAGATGGTACTCATATGTGAAATTCTCAAAACATCAATTGAAAGATAATAAAATCTTTTTTGAAAAGGCATTTGGGCTGGAGAGACGGCTCAGGGTTAAGAGCCTTTTCAGAGGACCTGGATTCAGTTCCCAGCACTCACATCTGGCTCAGTTCCAGGAGATCAAACACCTTCTTCCGGCCTCCACAGGCACCAGGCAATATGTGGTGTACAAGTACACATATGCAGGCAAACATCCATAGATACAAAATAAAAATAAATAAATCTTTCTTAGGGAGGGAGGGACGGAGGGACTTAGGAAGAGAGGAAGGGAAGGAGGGAGGGAGGGAGGGAGGGAGGGAGGGAGGGAGGGAAACGTTCCGGAGTGGAGCGGAGCATGACAGACATTTGAAAATGGTCAGCAAAACGGCTCCAGCCTTAGCAATGTGGGTTTTCATAGATAATCCCTTGAGAAAACTCTCAGTTTTGATCTGAACTGTGAAGATAGAGGCATTTCCCATCATCTGTGTCTAGTCCATGCCCTCTTCTGGAAACAGTGGGGGCATGTATCACTAAGATGCAGAGCAAGCAAGCACCACCTTCCAGGAGCCACACTGTGCAGGCATACCCAGCAGGAACACAGGCCCAGGATGGCATCTGGAAAACCAATGCCTAGAGAAAGCCACGCCAAAGAATCATTCTAAGGGAGGAGAAAAGGGGCATGTGAGGCACGGGTCCCTGTCGCTTGCCTTCAGTCACCTACCAAAGGAAAGTTGCCATGGGTGGGCGGCAGGGGGAACAACATGTCTGCCATCACTGTAAGAAATAAAGCTTCCAAGTCAGACTCCTCTTGGGAGGCAAACTCTGAAAGAAATGGCCATGAAACCGGCAGTGCTGCCTTGAGGGAAGGAACAGTGAGGAGGAGCAAAGAGAGACCCCACTTTTTTAATAATAAAATGTGCATACATGTCGATTTAAAAAAAAATAGTTTATTTCTCATTGCAAAATGGGATGGGTGTGACATTCTCGGCAACCCAGCTGTTCCTTTGAGAACGATCTTTTCAGAAAGCCCTGGGAGAGGCGAGGGACCGTGCTGAAGCAGCGGGCCTCTCCCTGATGCACGTGATTGCTTCCCAGTACCCGTGGTTTCAGAAATACCTGAGCAGCGCAGCACTAGTGCCCTTTCTTACTAGCAGCTGGTCAGAACATGAACCTGAGAGTCAGGACATTTTTAAAAATGCCTTCTTTTCCAGTGTCAGGGCCCCATGTACGCAAACAAAGCACACATTCAAGCACAGGCTGCACCCCAACTTTACAGTTTTCTAGGGGGCTCCGACTTTGAGGTTAGGGGAGCAGGTTTTGGGTATCTTTCGGCGCCACATAGTACTATCCTGCATCAATATTAGACATACTGAACTTGCATGTAAAAATAGCTTGCATTTAAACACTTAGGGTAAAGTAATGGGATGTCCCAGATTTCTTTCACAACAACTGGGAGGGCGGTGCCTGTGGGGTGTTTTTCAACGTGAAAGTTTAGCAATCCCAAGGAGCAGGCCCAACATACCGGCCACACTTCCTTCCTGCCTGGATGTTTCTCTCCCCCAAGGCCTACTCCAGAGCTTTGGGTTGGGTCAGTTGCCCTACTGACCACCCCCTGGGTAGGTGCCATCCTGTAGCCTGAGACCTTGGACCATCTCTATCACTGTCCCTCCACTACAGTCTAGTGTGCTTTCCACGGCCCGGAAGGCAGAGCTGTACAGGGTCTAATGCTGCACTTGGTAAACACAGGACATGCTTGGGTCCTTTAGTCTGAGCCATCTTTTGGGACTGGCTGCAGTCAAGCATAACATCTGACCCCAGACTATAACCTGGGTGCTGCAGACAGCAATTCTCTGGGGGTAAGGCAGGGTTGGGGTGGGGTACTGTTTTCCTGGCTTCAGCCTGGTTTTGATTTAAAAGGAGAGCAGAATGGAGACAGGCACCCCCTCATACTCAAGGCCTGGGAGCACCTTGGTTTTACAGGGCCTGGGGCTCAGTGCAAGGCCTAGTGGGAAGGACTGGTACTCTGAGCTTCTGCCTCCAGACAACCCCTTCTCAAAAGCCAGGCTGCAGGAGCTGCCTCCCACAGGCTGATAGCTCACTGTGGGAACTGGCCACAACCCCTGCAGCCCCCCTTCCCAGCAGCTATTCTTGGTCTGTGTCTCCCTTTGGGGGGAGGATAAGGGTGGAAATGATCAGAAGCTAAAGTTAGCAAACTGCAAACAATCGAGGGCAGGAATCCGAGGTCAGATGAGGACAACAGTTTGTTCTCTGCGGCCCTGAGGTGGTTTAGCAATAAAGGGAATTGAAAATGAAAACAGATCTGGAAGCAGCCCAAACCCTGCTGGGACCAGGCATGCTGAGGTCGGCCCCAGGTGGGCCAGGCCAGATGGCAAGCAAAGGTCCCAGGCAAAGGCCCCACCCATGGTACCCCACTTTGCAGGGAAATCTTCTATATCCTGGCAGACACACTCAAGGGTGCCTAAAATGCTGGCTACAGCACCCTCCCGGCCCTGAGCTAGCGAGGACTTTCTTGTTGGGTGGCCAGCACCATAGCTGTAAAGCCCACAGTAACTGCACCTTACAACCAGGGCAGCGAGTTCCCGTTCTGACCTGTTGGCCATTTTCTTTTTAATACGACCCACTGAAACTGCCTGAGTGACAAAGAAACCAAGCCAAAGGGGAAGCTGAGGGGGTGCCAGGAGACTCACCACTAGCAAATGGTGGGGCAGCTTTGAGCCCAGTTCCCTGGCAGGAAACTGCCTCTCTGTCACCACCCTCTGCAGCGCCCCCTCTTGAAGGCCCACCCAGTGTCTGAGCAGGCCACAGGCTCAGAGGAGGTGCCCACAGCCCAGACCAGCTGTGTCGTGGCTGCAGACGGGCGGGAAGGACAGTCTGGTTTTATCCTGCGTGCTGGAAAGCGTCCCTTCCCAACAACAGCTCCTAGTGACTCCCCAGGAGGACCGACTGTTCGGTGTTTTAGGTTTGAATCTGGTGATACCTACCACTAGTGACTGAGAAATGATGTCCTCCCTGTTCTTCAGGAAATTTAGCTTGGCCGTGTGATACAAGAGTTTGAATACATTTTATTAAGTTTCTTTCAGTCTGTTTACAAATATTGAAAGAAATCACCCAGAAAGCGTTAAGAACCGTGGTCCGCCGGAGCTGTGGTCCACCCCCAGAAGCCTCTAAAGCTTAAGTAGAGATTACAGCCCCAGGACAATGCCCCAGTTTGGGACGGAAGATGCCACAGGCCCTCCCTGGTATGAGGAAGGCCCACAGGTGCACTCTTTTCCTAGAAACAGCCTCATTTCCATTTAAAAGAAGAAACAAACTCAAGAGGGGTTCTTCCCTGCAAGAAATAGTGTCATGGGGGTACATAATGGGGGACAGGGTGATTCCACCTGCAGTGCCCTGGCCCAGAGTCAGACCCACAACACCAAGTGATGCTGCCTACAGGCGCTAATCTCAGTAGTTACTAAGGTCAGGTGGGGCAATACTTTCTTACTGTGGCTACTATTTCCGCACAAGGAGCAGAAGCCAGAATGTTAACAGCCTGTAGAGTACCCTGGCAGAACCCATTCCAAGGTATTTTATCAGTCCCTGGAGCTAATGGAGGCCCCTCCTGCAAACAGATAAGAAGAGGGATGGAAAGCTACGTGTGG
Source organism: Alexandromys fortis (assembly GCF_014885135.2). Lineage (NCBI taxonomy): Eukaryota > Metazoa > Chordata > Mammalia > Rodentia > Cricetidae > Alexandromys > Alexandromys fortis. The sequence goes on from NW_026067945.1 coordinate 21,149, forward strand.
CCCACTGTGGGCTAGCCCAGGTCAGGCCTCTGCTGGGAAACACCCTCCCTGAACTGCAAGATCTGAGCATCCAGTCTTTCAAGGCTGGATTGCAAAGCTTTCAGGGTGGGAGGCGGGGCCACAGGGCACACTGTTTTCCTGGAAACAGCCTCACTTCCCTTTAAAAGGAGAGAGACTACAGTTCCTCGGTGAAGAGGGTGAGCCTGGGCCCCTCTTGACACAGCCTACTTAAACAGCGACGACTTCGGTTCACTGGAAAACCCTCTCAGTATCTAACAAAAACATACTTCTCTCTTTGCCGAGGGTATGGACCACAGGGGTCCTCATGCCTTCCTAAAAAAAAAACGCTATGGACCACAGGGGTCCTCATGTCTTCCTAAAAAAAAAAAAAACGCTACTGACCCCTGGCTGAGAGGCACATTCCTTGGCCGGCTCCTAGGAATTCACACTGGAATTACTGAGGATAGCTGCCCCAGGAGAACACATCACTACAGCTGCCAGGCCTATCTGCCCCAGGGCTTGAGTGAGGAGGCAGAGGGATGGACACAAGAGCAGGCACTAAAGGCCAGCCTGGGGGTGCGTGATGTAAACAAGATCCAGGTCAGGCTGAAAGAAGTCACTTGGTACCTTATGAATGCTACCAGAATCAAAGAGTGGCAGAGCGCTCGCTCAGTAGGCGAAGGCTCTGGGTTCAGCTCCTACCATCAAAGACCACAGCAACATTAGCAGTGATGACCATGGAAAAAGGATTCGTGCTCCATTCCTCCTCTAGTCTTTCCCTGACAGCTTCCGGTTTCCCAAATAATTTTTAATGAAAATGTCCAACTTTTGCCATCAGAAATATCAGTGGATACAAAGCAGTCAAGTCAGTGTTTTATTTATTTATTTATTTATTTATTTATTTATTTATTTATTTATTTATTTATTTATTTATTATATACAGTGTTCTGTCTGTATGTATGCCTGCTAGCCAGAAGAGGGCACCAGACATCATTAGAGATGGTTGTGAGCCACCATGTGGTTGCTGGGAATTGAACTCAGGACCTTTGGAAGAGCAGGCAATGCTCTTAACCACTGAGCCATCTCTCCAGCCCAAGTCAGTGTTTCAACAAGGCAATTTGTGTGCTGCAGCAGCACACCTTGACCTGCCCAGGAGCCCCAACCATGAGCCTCAACTGTCAACTCAGGCTTTCCAGGCCTTGAAGTAACTTGGAATCCTTCACCAGGTCCCGGGACGGTGGATTGTGGTGTTCTTGCAAAGTGAGTTGTTCTGGAGACATCAGACTTTTCCAGTTGGGTACCCAGGGCCTACCTTCTAGTGTCTTAAACTGTCAGCACCATGTTCTCACAGGAGGGCCCTGAAAACTACTGGATCCCACAAGGACCCGGAGCAGTGGATGCTAGACCTGGGCTTTTCGCTAAAGCTGTGGGGGGGAATCTAAGGGTTCAGTGGGCATGCTTCACTTGAGGCCCTTCTAGAGCGCAGACCCTAGACCTGAGCTGCCTGGTACCCCTTGAGGTCTACAGGCTGGACAGAGCCCACGCAGGTCACAAGCTCTACCTAGACCTGGTCCAGAAAGCTGAACCCTAGACCTAGACCACATTATGTGTCACACAATTTTGTCTAAACGCTAGGGGAGTGGACCCCTGGTTCAGGTCTTTACCGTGAACCATGGTAAAGGCCACTGTGGGGAAACACGTAGTTTCTCCTAAAAGCACCTGAGGGAGATAGGACCTCAGAAAAGCATCCTCAGGGAGAGACAGATGCCCCTCCTCCTCTGAGGTCCACAATGAGATCTACTCACAGAAGTCCACCTGCCTGGCAATAGACAGCTGTTCTCATTCTGCTCGAGCACAGAATATGGTGGACCTGCTATATCTTGAGTGGGCATCTAGGGGTCCTGTAATTAAGGGGCCTGTTCTATTATTCTCCTACTTTCTCTAGCCTCAAAGGCCTCAGGGATCTGTCCAGGATCCCAGGGTCACAGGTGCTTGATGCCCTCAGACCTCATTCCCTTCCCAGACGATCATGTTTCTATCATAAGTAGCTTTAAAGCAGACGCTGCATGTCTTAGGATGGCTGGAGGTCAGAGCACCTGTCCCCAGGGCACCCCAGGGTAAAGAGTGTATCCAGCAGCTTCGAGAATGCAATTTATTCAGTGATACATGGGCACCGCCCACATTCTACCATCTAACTTCATGTAGAAGTCCAGGGAATATCAACTTAACCTGCTTTTTATGAATTCGTACTAAAGTCCACATTGGCAGGGGAGGCGCTGGTAGCTGTGACCTGCCCCTCCTCCCAATAGGCCATATATGCCCAGGAGAAACAGGCTTCAAGCAGCCCTAAGGACCTGGGTCACAGGCATAAAGGTACAGGCCTGGCCACACCACCTGCAGAGCCCCAGAGGCCCTTCCTCCTACAGCTATTAGCATGTTTCCTCTCTAGTGCTGTGGGGTCCAGAGAGACACAACCCACACACTTAAGTAGCAGATACTCTAGGACTGTGAGGGGTGATAGAGCAGAGGCCAGAACCTGGCTGAGGCCCAGGGCCAGCAGAGCATGAGACACTCTCCAGTTTCCCAGTGCCCATTGCTGACCTACAGGACATAGACTTCCACGTGGGTGGAGGTGACTGTGGGTCCATCTGGAGTTCCAGGAGAAAAAAAAAATCACAGACCAGGCAGGCAATATATTACAAATCCAGTTTCAGCTTCCTCTCCCTAAATGCGTGGCAGGCAGCAGCATTTCCCAAGGGGTCTGGTATCCCCCAAGATGAAGATATCTGTGGTCCTGTAGAGACAGGGTGCAGAATGAAATCCCACAAAGAGGAGCAACAGACCTGCAGAAGACCAGGAATCTAACTGCACCCCATCATATGTGCTATCTGAGTCCACAAACTGCACACACTGAGGTCTAAACATCTAGCTCTGAAACTCTTGTTGGAATCTTCACATGGAATCGTAAGACATCTCTGGCATCAGACAGATGATTAGGGCACGAATTAGTATTTATGGATGGGTTAGGGAGCCCAGACAGAAGAGTGTGCCTCAGGAAACCCTCTGATCCTGACCTTAGCCTTCTAGTCTCTAGAACTACGACAAATTCCTTCTGTTTTCAAGAGTTCCCGTTCGTGGTATATGACAAATGATGAAGACATCAGCCCTTCGGAGACAGTACTTGCTAAAACTAACCCTGGCACAGCTGAGGCTCCTGGATGTAAAGCTGAAGGTCAGAGATGCTGACTGTAGTGGTTTGAATCAGGATGGTTCCCAGAGCTCATGTATCTGTATGCTGACACATCAGGAAGAAGCACAATTTGAAAAGGATTAGGAGGTGTGGCCTTTCAGAAGGAAGTGTGTCACTGGGGGTGGGCTCTGAGGTTTTAGAAGGCCATGTCAGGCCCAGAGTCTGTCTCTGTTTACGGATCAGGATGTAGACTATGTCTACAGGCTTGCGGGCATGCTCCTCACCAAGAGATCATGAACTAACCTCTGAAACTCTAAGTAAGACTCCAGTTAAATGCCTCCCTTAAAAAGAGCTGCCTTGGTCGTGGTGTCTCTTCACAGCAATAGCACAGTGACCAAGACAAAGTCTGAGTCCCAGACCCCTAAAGCATGCAGTTCTCTGTGGCCAGAGCAGGCAGCAAAGGCTCCCTGGGCCATTTATGTCTAAGTCTTCAGTGAGAACAAAGTCAAGCAGCTACCTCTCTAGAGAGCATCTTCAGGTGTTGCTGAGTATCTTCTTTGAGCATTTCTGTATGAGCAAAGTGGTCTGCAGCAACGCATCACTTTCTGTAGGAGCATGTGTACTCACGGGTACCCACACGTGTGTTCGCCATGCGTGCTGCTACTCCTGTCCAGCACGGCCAGTGTACAATCAGGTAAAGAAGGTGTCGCAAGGCACCTGCTGCCGCCATGTGCTTCTGCTGTGAACTTTTTTCCCCTTAACTTTAACCTTTCCAGGTTATTCTGGCAAAAGATGTGTCCATTCCAGCTTCAGACTGACTTGAAGGGAGAAGCAGGGATCGCCCTTCCCTGACCCCTTCTCCACCAGTGAGAAAGCTCTGAGCTGAGTCTTGTTCCCAGCTTTCAGACACGCAGCAGCAGGTGAGGGGGGCCAAGTCCAGGCTGGAGTACCCAGGGCACTATTGAGAAGCATGCTTTTGCCGCCTGCGTTGGGTTCTGCTGCTCTCCTTGGGGGCTGGTAGCCAGAAGCATACACATTCCTACTAAAGCTGTATTGTAACATGGAGGGAAGCCCATTCCACAGCACCCATGCTGTACAGGGTCTCAGACGCCAGGAGGGAGCACAGAGAGACTGGGTCCTTCATGATACCCCAGGGCTCAATGATCACAATCGCCTGAGCCACTGCTTCCCTTGGCCTCCCTGGTCATCTGCCTGAACCACCTCGGCCTTTCACGCTGGTGGGAGTCTCCTGAGGAGCTCTTTCCTTTCTCAGAGGGATCATTTAACCCACACACCAGTGTGTACAGTCGGTCTCCTGAGGGGCCCTGCAGACTGACCACCCTCTCCACACTGTCACCCCCAACTCAAAACGCCAAGGCAGCTCCTTTGACCCTGAACCCTTAGGCTACCTCTGGGGCTGAACCTTGCTTCTAACTCTAGCAAGACTGTCTTCCCTCATTCCCTACCAGAAGATGATGATGACAGCAATTCCCATAGGGCACTGGTCAGGGTCTCACAAAAGAAGTAGGTGGGCCTGGTATACCCAGGTAGTTCCCAGCGTGCATAGAGAAGCCTTTTTCTCATAAGGCTAGTTCTGCTGACAGAGCTCTCTGAGGATACTTGCTGATCCCTAGAGTGTCCAAATATCACATGACCCTCGAGGCTTTCTATCCTCCCACCTGCTGAGCTTGCTGTCTAAGGCCCAGGGATAGGGACCTGGTGGCCCAGCCTGTCCCTGCTGCAGCCTCCCCACTCCCTGTGGCCTACATGGTTCTGCATGCACCTCCCCAGACACTTTCTAAGCTGCTGGCGCACAGAGATGGAATGAAAGTGACCACCAGGATGCCCACTGAGATGTACTGGCCATACAACACAGAACCCTATATCTGGCCCCAGAGTACCCAGGACCGTCTATGTCAAGGTCGGATAGCATATTCATTTCTCCATCCTCAAGAAGGTGATGGAGAAGGCCTTGAAAGGGCCTGTGCCATAGCAAGTTTGCACCAAGAGTGCCCTGAACCTAGCACAGAGGCCAGAATCACAGGTAGGCGGCAGGAGGCATTGAAAGGTGAGAGCAGCAGAGATGGACAGGAGAGAACGGACTTCCCACTGCACGGGAAGCCAGGGTCTAAGCAGAATCCTTAGGAATGGGAAAGGAGCCAAGCTGAGTAAAGTCCAGGATGGGCAAGAATAAGGTGTCCACTATAGAGAGTAACCTTCTGGACTTGTTCCCCGCTTGGTTTTTGGAGACAGGGTTTTTCTGTAGCTTTGGAGCCTGTCCAAACTAGCTCTTGTAGACCGGGCTGACCTTGAACTCACAGAGATCCACCTGCCTCTGCCTCCAGAGTGCTGGGATTAAAGGTGTGCGCCACCACCATCCAACTACCTTCTGGACTCTTGGAGACAGGACTGAACAGGAAGGCCTGTTTATTTCAGAGTGAGCTTTGCTGATCAGCACGGAGGTACATCCCAGTGTCTGTAGAACCATCCTGGGGTCTGGCTAGTATTGGGCACGCAGGCCCACAGGAGGTGCTCTGCTGAACCCCCACTCTCTTCCGTTACAGTAAGAACAGGGCGGACATATCCAACCAGCAGATGCTCAGTATACCCACAAAGCACCTGCTGGTGGGCAGGAGTACGACTGGAGTCCTCTCTTAGGCATTATCCTTTGCTTTTTGTGTAGCCTGGGGAAAATATGACGTCATGTGACTGAGAGTGTATGGCGCTCACACGCCACGGCAGATGCACATGGAGCAAAGGCTACACTGCAGTGCAGGCAGTCCCATGACAGAGTGAGCGCAGTAGGCACAGCTGCCCTGGGCTATACCTCACTCTCAGGCATAGAGCACAGCACTACCAGATGAAGCCTACCCATTTGGGGACATCAGAACCCAGAGGAAAGGAAAGGACCTCACTGTGGGGCCAGGAGGCCCCAGAGCAGCTCATACCCTTGGATTTTCTCCACTATGTCCACACCACATCTTACTGAAAAACTTTCAGTCTCAGGATATGATCTGGTGACACACTTCCCTTGCCCGCCCCCCGACCTGCTGCTTGCCTCCAAGCACAGCACAGTCATTTGGGCCTAGACCTGCCCCACCCCAACACTCCAGGAGGAGGGAGGCCCTAGGAGGCTGGCCAAGAAGGCTGGGGCAGAAACACAAGCTTCCCAAAACTATAAGATCTCAGGGACTCCAGTCCTCAAGAGACAGGGGAACCAGACAAGCCAGGACTCTCACAACATTTGGGGAATAAGGAGAGGAACCCCATGTCACCTGCCCAGCACATCCCACAACACATGTACAAAGTGAGGTTCAACACCCCTTCACCATGGACCCTGCCCCATCACCTCTCTCCCCAAACCCAGGGCTTCTTCCAGGCTGCAGGCAGCCCAAACTCAGAAGGAACAGGAGCTGGTAAGCTCCTGCCTCATGCCTCCACAGCTCATATCAAGCTGAGCCTAGCCCAATGATCACCCTGAACTACCCAGAAGCATCATGGGCAGAACACCTGGGAATGCTGAGCGGTTCCTGACCGGGGTCTCAGCCTCTACTGTTATCAAGAGCTTCTCGTCTCCACTCCACCTAGCTAGCTGCCTTTCCCGATCCTGCATCATCAGCCTTACACAGTCACTAGGCCATGGACTGTGCTTAGTGTGTAAGGAGAGAACCAGACAGGACAACACATGCATACATACATCAGAGCAAAACAAAAACAGGACCAAAAACGAATAATCTATGGAGTCGATTCTGTGTTAGTCAACTACTCCTGAGTATGGGGCCTGCCCTGAAGTGTGGCCGATATATCCACTGGAGAGAACTCATCACTTCCTTTGCCAGTGGGTATCAATTGCAATAGTTTCATCATTAGTGGGTGGGGTTTTGTGTCTACTTCCCCATCTCCGTGCTGGGGTAGCCTCTGATTTGAACCTGTGAAAGCTAATAGTCTCTGTGAGTTCATTGTTTTGATTCTTTCTTGAGACAGAAAGACAGAAGGAGAGAGAGAGAGAGAGAGAGAGAGAGAGAGAGAGAGAGAGAGAGAGAGAGAGAGAGAGAGAGAGAGAGAACGAACAAGAAGTTGGGTGGGCAGAGAGGTGGGGAGGATCTGGGAGAAGTTGGGAAGGAGAAAGACCATCAAAATATATAATAAAAAATTAAATTAAAAACTGATTAACATAAATAATTAGAAAGAGCCAGGCCGAGAACTAAGCCTCGGACCCTAAGTGAATGAGGCCTCATGCCCATGGGCAATAGGGCAAAGGCAAGGCGACTATTTGGAAAACATAAAAACTAACGCTCACGGGAACCAAGTGCTCACGAGGAGCTGGAAAGTGTTATTAGGTGTGTCTCAAGGCTGAAGGCTGACTTCCCAGGTCAAAGGCATCCCTGAAAGCTGGACCTTTTGTACAAAAGCAACACTGGCCAGTCATGGTGGCACATGGCTCACAGGCCTCTGTGGGCAGTGATGATACACCTCACAGAGGAGATGGGAACCAGGCTGAATTGCTGGACAAGAGACCACTCCCAAGCTGGACACTGCTCAGAGTGCTAGCCTCAAGATGCCGAAGTCTTAGCACCTCCTACTCCCCATGGTCTTCGAGACGTCTAAAAGTAGTCAATAAATGGCCTTGCCACCAAAATAAATAAATAAATAAATAAATAAATAAATAAATGGCCTTGTCATTGCTTTGCCCAGGGTGGTGCTGAGCAGACAGACATCTAAGCAGCAGGCCCTGTGCAGGGTACAGGACAGCACCTAAAGAGGCACAGAGCAAGAGGGAAGAGACCATCCCAAAGACCACAGGGACAGGATATGAAGTCTCAAGGCATCATCACCCACTGTCCGAGCAAAGGGTCCTGGACAGTGTAGAGGGCCACGGTCACCCCATGTCCCAGGAAGGGTCCCATCCCCCTCCTCTACCCAGCCAACAGGCTCCACACAGTGGCACATTCTCAGGCATCCTCTGGAGCAATCTGATGGAGGGAGAAAGGCAGGCCATGCTCTTATTTATAGTCATTCAACACGTTTACCTCAGACCACACAGGAAGCGTTTTCATGCCAAATACACTAACACGAAGGTGCCGAGGAGACAGGAAAGAGGTAAGAAAGGGCGGTTCACAGTCCAAGAGCCAACCTCAAAAACACTTCAGGGCTTCCCTTTAGGAAACAATTCTTGCATTTGCAAACAGAGTTACTGCCCCCACAATAACACACACACACACACACACACACACTATACACACACACACACACACATACTGGGGCTGGGGGTGTGGCTAAAGCTCTCCAAAGCAATCTCTCTGGGAAAACGAGAAGAATGTCTGCTGAAACCAGAGCAGCCCAGGAAGGCCCCAGACACAGCTCATGTCCACACACTGCTGCCGAGGCGAGCCTGCTCAAGGGTTCTACAGAAATACTGGGTATGTTTCTACAAACGGAATTTCTGGGTTCTTCAGACTGTGAAGGACTCTCAGGGACAAAACTTGATATGGTACCTGGAGAGTGTTAGTTGCCCTGAAGAACAGACTAATATCCTTGCCCAAGACTCTGCAAAGTCTAGCCCACAGTTCTCCTGGACTTGGGACTGTTTCTCTTTTTTGGGTGGAGTCACTTAGCAAGGCTGACATTGCTGCCTACTGCTGTGAAAATGTCCAAAACTATAGACATGGGGGGGGGGCACTACTAGCCCTCAGACCACAGTGCCTTATCTGAGTCTTTCTCCTTAAGGTTTCCAGCTTACCTGCTTCTGAATACCAATTGAATACAATCTGCTGGGACCTGGGAGGTCTTGGTTACCTAGTAACAAAGGAGACTCACCTGAGAAGGGGCTGTCACTCTCTAGGAGCACAGCTCAGCACCCAGCAACAAGGTCTCCATGGCAATACAAAAATAGATGCTCATGGAAGCTTGCAGTTCTCACCAACGTCGCTAAGTCCTTCAGAGAAGGCCATGAGTATCCAAGGGCACAACAAGAAGCAAAAAGATCTATCTAGGTACCCAAGGGCAAAACTGTGGGGCTAGAGAGATGGCGCAGTGGTTAAGAGCACTTGCTGCTCTTACAGAGGACCAGGTTCAGTTCCCAACACTCACATGGTGGCTCACAACTGTTCAGAACTTCAGTACTATGGGAGCCGAAGCCCTCTTTTGGCCTTTGCAGGTACTGCGTTCACGTGGTAAACAAACTTACAGGCAAACTACTACTTACTTACACATTTAAAACTGCAGGACAGAAATGGGAGGCTGGGAGGAGGCGGAAACTTTTATTTCTTTTCCTTTTCTCAATAAAAAAAAAAAATTAAAAAAAAAAAGAAGTTAAAAAAAATGCAGGACATGAAATTCCGTTTTTCCAGGCTAAACTAACTCTCTCTGTCTCTGTTTCTGTCTCTGTCTCTCTCCTGGGTACAAACCCTTCTTGGATGCCTGGGTCATGTTCTCTTCTGCTCTTAGGAGGTCCTCATGACCAGACTGATGGGAATTAAGGATGAAAACTCAGGATGGTGTTCAGCTCACTCATACCTCGAGGTCAAACCTCCTTATTAATAAGACATATCTTTGTTTACCCAATGGGGCACCACTGCATTCCTCAAAGCAAAGGAGCACAGCGGGTAAGGGCAAGTGTTGCCAAGCCTGAAGATCCGAGTTTGGTTTCAGGAACCCACATAATTGGGGGGGAGGGGAGAAAGAGAAGGAAAGGGAGAGAGAGAGAGAAGCCATTCCCCCAGGCTGCCTCTGACCTTCATGTTTATGCCATGGAATGTATGTGTGTGTGCATGCACATACATGAACAAAATATACAAATGTAAGAGATGAAACACTAAGGCACGCCACCTATGAAGCCTAAGCGCACACAGCTGGTCAGGGATGGAGAGAGCAACACCACCGAGCCTTACACACAGCACATGGAAAGTCTCAAATGTTCCATGCTTTGGGTTCCCTTAACACCCCTCACCACAATGCTAACTACTCTACTGTTTTCTAACAGTATGAAGTAAATCTTAAAATAAAATAAAAACTAACAAAGAACAATTCTGCAAACATGCTTGAAAGGATCCTATTAGGAGGGCCATGCCTAACTTACAAAGAGTTGGGGAAGGGAAAAGCATTCTCAATGGAGGGGACGCCATGCAGCCCAGGAGCTGGGCTGGTTCCCTTGCTGGGGGGCCAGCTGCTGCTCCCTAGTGAAAGCAGGCAGAACTGAGCCGTTTGGACTGTGGAAAGCAATGCCAGCCTTGATTCTGAAATGGGCACAGCAAGTCTGGACAGTCCTTTGGTGCTGGGTTGGGGCCCTGCCATACACGGCAATTCTTAAGAGGCTTCTGCGGAAGTGCTTTCCCGACAGGTTCACACTCAGGGTGGGCCCTTGAGGACAGGGGATAAAGGGTCCATAAAACAGCCCAGCCCCCTTGGAACAGGACCTGTGGCACTCTGCCATGACCATGCTGACCAAAGCCTCATTGAAAAAACTATCCATCAGGTAACCTAGAGCAGCCATTACGGCCAGAAAATGAATGAATCCGCTTCCCTGCACACTCACCTGGCTCCTTGTTGGGCAGGGAACTCTGTATAAGGTGGCTGACAGTGAGACAGAGCAAAGACCCTGGCAAAACAGGAGGCCTGAGAACCTGCTGCTGAATCCACTCCCGGGCTGGCCATTCCCACAGGGACGTTCCCACCAACAGCATGTGGGCAGGACAGCCTGGCCAGGTGCAGATGGCCCAGGCTGCCAAGCTGCCTACAAGAGCAGTTAGAGTTTAACAGTGAACATAATCTTTACTGGCATGGCAAAGGTGTAAAATGAGTTCACACCCTAGCCTCCTCCAGGAGGATTGGCCCTGAACTGGGAAGGTAGGTGGCCCCTGGGCTCTGGAAGCTCCACTTATGGGCATTTGAACACTCCGGGAGAAGAGAACCAGCTCCCCAAAATTTTCCATGGAACTTAATCAGCCTCAAAGCCAATAAATCCTGGTGTGGTGTTTACGTAAGCGCTCCCAGTCTCTGGCCCTCAGCCAGGACTCCGAAGCCTACGCTGTGCCAGCTGTCAACAGTGGGGTGCCCTCTGTGCTGCCCCCACCCTGCCGTACCAACCTAAAAGAAAAAGTCAATGAATCACAGAAATGTTCCTCCTATAAAAAGAATATAAATGTTTATTAAGAAATTACAGGAACCAGGTCAGGCATTTTGCAATCTTAGTCATACTAGCTAATTAAAAAAAAAAAATCAAAATAGAAACCCATCTTAGAAACTTGAGACAATGAAAGCTTCTCAAGCCAGGAGCACTTGGAGCCCAGACTCAGCTTGGTTGTCAAGGCAACTCAGTATTTACCTCCAGTTCTGCTGTGTAGGAGGACCCTGACTGGGACAAGGAACAGCCAACCAAGCCACCTCCTCCCCAACAACACACAGGATGGGTGCCTGGGTGTCCCCAGAGGGCGGAAAGAGGAAGCCACAGCTTCCCCAATGGATACACAGATCTCCCCAGCAGAGACACCTTATAGCACAAAGAAGAGGTGCCTACGTTCTTCCTGTTATGCCCTGTGTCCCTGTTCCTTGGTGATTGGAAACCACTGAAGTCAGGTTAGAACCAGCTCAGGTCTAAAGTACAAGGAGGAAATTAAGGGTTGATGTGCCCAGACTATGCCCTCAGCTGGACAGCTCATGCCCACGCTCAGATCCTATCCAGGCCCCTAGTCTGTGCGGAAGCCCAGAGGAATGAAGAGTAAGTTCCCTCCTGTTCAACTACAGGTCCCTCTCCATACATGGAGGCCAGCTCTATCTGCACAGCCACTGCCAGGCACACTGCTCCCTCTGCCCTGCGCTTGCCGGGCATCAAGCTTGAAGGGCTTCATTCCTGCTACAGCCTGCACAACCGCCAGACATCTTATGCAGGCTTTTATCCAAGGGAGCAACTGTCCTGTGTGCTGGCTGAATGGCTCACACTTGTGTACACATACACACAAAGGCACAAAGGCACGCACGGACATATAGGCACACATCCATACACACCCACGTAAACTCTTTCTTCCAAGCTGAGCTCCACTGGTAACTAAACAAATGAGTTCAAAACATCAGATCCTAACTCAGGCCAAAGTCAGATGTGGGAGTGAAGACCTGTAATTTTAGCTCCTTAGAGGCTTAGGCAGAAGAACCCCAAGTTCAAGTACAGCCTAGGTAGCTTCACGAGATCACTGAGGGAAGAAAGAGACTGGAGCTCAGCAGACAAGGTACTTGCCTAGCATATACAAAAACTGGGGGACAATCTCCAGAAGTGGAAGCCTGGGGTGAGGAAAATAAAGGCTGGTGTTTTTCAAAAGCTAGAATGTGAACTTAGAGCAATACAATTATCCAAAGCAAAATGCCTGTCACCAGGACAGGCCACATCGGAACCTGATCACACAGGCCTGGGAGTTCAGGAAACCCAGCTTTCTGAGTGCTAACACGGCAGAACCACGCCAGCACAGGGAACACTGACTGTTCTCTTTGAGAAAGCCACACCCCTCCACAAAGCCTGCCAGGCACAGCCTTGACATACGGGCATTCTGCACAACCCAGGACTCACACCGAAGATATAGCATATCTCATATAGCCAAGTAGCAAAAGAGAACGCCCTGGAAAAGATGAAGGCCCAAAGCCTCTGTGTGTCCCCGGTGCCGCCACGGGCACTTCTGCCCCACTGCAACCCCACTTGGGCTGGTAGTCAAAAAACAGATCAGAGAAAACTACCGGAGAGTGACACCTCTATGATCTGAGAGACCCAAAGGCCACCTATCTCTTGCAGATGTGAGAGGACCATGGGAGAAACATGTAGGTACCATCACCAATAAGCAAACCAAGGCTGTGGGGGTAGTGTGCTGAGTACAAGGAGAGAGATGCAGACTGGAGAAGCACTGAGCAAGAAGGGCCTGGCTGCAGTCAACTTTACATATCTTCGTGTGACTGGCCACCATGTAATTAATTCACGCTCACCATTCTTGCTCAAACAACATGTCTGGGTACTCACCTTTCCCACAACTCCTGGCCAGTCTTGTGAACAAACTTCTGTGCCCTGCCGACAACACCCAGGAGTTTGGTCTATAGGGGCACAAGTCACCTCTGTCCCCTTCTTCCCAGTGTTTCTTTGCACAACCCTCTTTAGCCAAGCTCTTTAGGTTCTTTCTCTTCCCCATCCCTCATGTGTTTGCATGAGCAGGTGTGTGTATGTGTAGCAGGTACTGGTTAGTGTGAACGTGCATGCGTGGGTGGGGTGCAGGTGGACACGGGCACCTGTCAAGACCCAAGATTAACTTCGGTCTTTTCACTTTTATTTTTTGAGACAGAATCTCTCACTGAACCTAGAGCTCATTAATTAAGTTAGGCTGGCCAGCCAATGAGGTTGAGGGAATCCTCCAGAATTCACTCCCACCCCCCCCACCCCCGACAGGAAGTGTTGGGGTTACACACCCTGGTACCTCCGCAGCTTTTCACACAGGTTCTGGGGATCTGAACTCAGGACCTTTTGCTTACTTGAAAGGCGCTTTATCAAGCGATCCATTTTCCCAGTCCTATTATCTTTAGAGTTAAGAACAAGTAGGGCTCAGAGAAGTTATTTACAGGAGTAGGACATGCTTCTTTTTATGAAAGGCCTTACACATGCTCAGGTGCGGCTGAAAAACTACTCTAAAACTACCTGCACACCGGAAGAACTTCCCAGAAGACTTTTCTTTGCCAAGGCTGAACCCTCTCCCAGCTGGGAACCCAGTCCCCAAGAAGAAAGGCTCATCTGCCCTGGGATCCCACATAGGAAACCCGAAGGGCCGCTCAGTTCCATATACCTGGGGGCTGGGTCTCCTTGCTGTAGGAGCCAGGCCAAGGAAGCACCATGTTCCCACCAAGTTTAACTGCTGCCTCTCCAAAAAGCAAAAAGGAGGTGATGCCTTGGGCCCCAGTTGATCTGTGCTAGCCACTTGGCTGGGGGCAAGGTGAGCCTGTGCTAAATCTTTGGCTGCTTCCAAATTCCATCTACAGGTGACCAACCAGTGCCAAAGCTAACCCTTAAAAGTCCCCTCAAGAAAGGAGCCCAGTGAAGGCACTGAGCCACTGACTCTTTGCCAAGTGGCTTTTTCACTTGGGGATCCAACAGAGCCTCGCTCAAGCCATACAAGTATTCTACACTGAGCCACACCCCGAGCCCTGGTGCGTATCTGTTAGTTTGGGTACCCACATCTTGTAGAGCTCTTCCACAATGTACCCTGGGTCTGCCTCCAAGAAGATAAACATGCCCTGTCCCCCACACCCCAGTGGCAGCAGTACAAGGACATTTAATCTAGGGCTTCAAGCTTCAGGGCTTTTCTAAACAGGTCACCTTGGGACAGACTGGCCAATGGCCACGGAGTGTGGCCAAGTTCCTGGTTAGCAAGTGTTTTTGTGTGATGAAGTTCAAAAAATGAGAACAATAAACAAATGCCCACCCCCACCCACAAGGGAAAAAATTCTCTGGAAGTATGCTCTTGGTTTGGTTTGTTTAAAACAATGCTGGAAAGGAGGGGCTTGCCAAAGATGCATTTCTGGCCTGTGCGTGGTACCATGCTGTGTTCCACCAAATGTGTAAGTGCATCACACACATGCACACGCAGTGACTACAGACAGTAGTAATGAGAACATTGGAATAAACACGCACACACACACAGTGACTATAGACAGTAGTAATGAGAACATTAGAATAAACACACGCGCACACACAGTGACTACAGACAGTAGTAATGAGAACATTAGAATAAACACACGCGCACACACAGTGACTACAGACAGTAGTAATGAGAACATTAGAATAAACACACGCGCACACACAGTGACTACAGACAGTAGTAATGAGAACATTAGAATAAACACACGCGCACACACAGTGACTACAGACAGTAGTAATGAGAACATTGGAATAAACACGCACACACACACACAGTGACTATAGACAGTAGTAATGAGAACATTAGAATAAACACACGCGCACACACAGTGACTACAGACAGTAGTAATGAGAACATTAGAATAAACACACGCGCACACACAGTGACTACAGACAGTAGTAATGAGAACATTAGAATAAACACACGCGCACACACAGTGACTACAGACAGTAGTAATGAGAACATTAGAATAAACACGCACACACACACACAGTGACTATAGACAGTAGTAATGAGAACATTAGAATAAACACACGCGCACACACAGTGACTACAGACAGTAGTAATGAGAACATTAGAATAAACACACGCGCACACACAGTGACTACAGACAGTAGTAATGAGAACATTGGAATAAACACGCACACACACACACAGTGACTATAGACAGTAGTAATGAGAACATTAGAATAAACACACGCACACGTACACATGCATCACTCAGGAGAAGCTTGAGTTCAAGACAAGCCTGGGCTAAATAGCAAGGCTCTATCTCCCAAAAAAAAAAAAAAAAGGTGGGGAGGGGAACTGACTGGTCAGATGAACACTTCTTTACCACAGCCCTACTTCCAAATAAGGGAACCCTGTACCTCCCCCAGGAGGAAGACTCCATAAAAAGCTCATCCACAGTTGTTGGGGGAGTGATGGGCCCTAAATTATAGTGGAAAAGAAGAAAGCACAGTGTCTGTATAGCCACCATAGTCCAGCCCTCGATGTCTGGCTCAGACACAACATTTGCATGTCTTGGGCTTTCTACTGCTGTGATAAAATGCAAAACCAAGGCAACTTTCGGAAGAATGAATTTATCCTGGGTTTACAGTTCCAGAGGACCAGGTTCCGCAATAGTGGGAACCGAAGATGGCAGACACGGTGGCTGAATCTGGAAGTTGAGAGCCAAATCTCAAGCAGAGAGCTAAAAGAGCAGACTCAAAATGGTGCTGGTTTTTAAACTCTCAAGGCCTACCCCTAGTAACAAGCTTCCCTAGAAAGGCCACACCCGCTAAGACTCCCCAAACAACACTAACTGGGAACCAAGTATTCAAATGCTAGAGAATATGGAGGACATGTATGAGTCAAACCTTCACAACACGTGTATATGTATGTATGTTTACAAGCACACACACACACAAACATTCAAGAGATAAAGGCAGGGCTTTTGCTGGAGTGATCATTATTCTGGCTTCCACAAGAACCTCATATTCAATCCATTCCTGCCACTGAGAGTCAACAGCTGGGCGTCAGGCCCCCATTACACTGGCCTATGACAATGGCTGGAGTACACTCTGCACAGAGAGACTGGGTGGCAGCTGCTTTATTGCCCCAGTCCTACTTATAGGGCACAGCTAACTTCTGAACTGCCAAGGTGGAGCCATTTTTATTCCCATTAGATGGGAAACCGATTTCTTGAGAAATCCCCATTTAGAGCTGTAAAATTAAAACAAGCTAACAATCCTACAGACTCAGGTATGTGAGCACAAGAGGCTTCTGTTTTCTTGAAAGCAGGTAGTCTTCACCAGGACCTTACAGGGGCGGGTGACAGCAACCATCTAGACACAGAGCAAGCCAAGTGAGGACACAGGAGGTCTGGCCAAGACTGATACCAGCTCCCCTCTGAGCTGGCTATAAACATACCAGGAAGGACCTTCATCATGACGAATGATCTGCTGCATTTATCTGGGGAGGGTACACCCTAACATTCCCTCAGGATTCCCTTTGACTTGACTTTTACTCATATTTATTCATTTTGTTTGTTTGTTTCTGAGACAGGGTTTCTCTGTGTAGTCCTGGCCATCTTGGAACTCATTCTGTTGGACCAGCCAGGCCTCAAACTCAGAGATCCACCTGCCTCTGCCACCGAAGTGCTAGGATTAAAGGCATGCGCCACCACTGCCTGCTACCCTTTGACTTTAAAAGCCATCAAAAGCAGTGCCCCTAAACCCCTGACACTTGTTCAGTCAAGGATATTAGAATACGAGATAAAGAAACCAACCAGGGGTACACCAGGGGATGAGTACACAGCAGGTGGCCAGTATCGGAGCATCCGCTCACAGGTTGACTAGTATAAAGAGAAACCTGTCCCTGTACACAGTGAGGCTTCAACAAGCACCATCTTAACCATGTGACCCAACGAGCGAACTAGCTAACATACTTTTTCCTGCCCATTCTGGTGACAAAAATACCCAACTTCACTGGTTACATATTGATCAATTTTTTTTTTCTTCGAAACATGGCTTCTCTGTGTAGTCCTAGAATTCACTCCAAACTCAGAGATCCACCTGCCTCTGATTCCTGAGTGCTGGTATCACAGGTGTGATCAACCACAAGGCTTGATCAAACTTCTTAAAGCTATGCTTGTAAGTGTGAGGTATCAATTAAGTCCAGGCTATGAAATACTCTCCAGGACAAATGGGCTCCATTCTTAAAATGTCAGTGTCTTATGTTAAAGAAATGGCTCAGAGGTTAAGAGCACTTGTTGCTCTTGTAGAAGACCTGGGTTCAGTTCCCAAAACATACATGATGACTCACAACCTGTAAGATCTGATGCCCTCTTCTGACCTCCTTGGGCACCAGGAATGCACATGGGACTCAACATACATGCACACAAAATACTCATATACTTAAATAGATCTAAAAAAAATCTTTTAAATGTCAGTTTCTCAAACGGCCAAGAGATACACTGTTCTAGACTCCAGGCAGACAGGACAAAAGTCTGCACGGAAACTTTGGGAACCCTTACAGAACCAGAATACAGACAGTACACATAACAGTTAAAGAGTCTAGGAAAGACAGAGGGAATAAGGGAGCAGAGCATGACATTGTATCAACCGCTCTGTCTGGGGAGATCCCACAGTGCCCACTACCCCACTGCCTAAGCACTTGAGCATACAAATGAGGGTGGGGTGACCACAGCTCTGCAGTACTAGGGTGCCTTGCTTCCCTGTGTCATTCAGAACGGCCGTCCGAGAAGAGTGGCCAAGGGGCACAGGGGAGATATGTCCAAACTCAGAAGCACACAGTCTTGATACACCTGCTTACCTGCTGTGCGGGCATTTCTTAACCCATCTGAATCTTAATTTTCTTACTGAAATGAGTCCTACATGTGGTTGCACATGTCTCAACTCCCAGCTAAGCCCAGGAGGTTTATCAAAAGTTCAATGTCATCATTAGCTACCTGGGAAGATCCTGCTTTGACATAAAGTAAAAAAAATTACTAGGGAAGCAGTTCAGTGATGATAAAAATGCTTGCCTAGTACTCGACATTTGACCCCCAGTACCACAAACAAAAACAAACCATAGGGTCCTACTGAAGAAGTACAAAGAAGCCTTACATCTAACATGTAGTTTGGGAGTCTTTGTCTTAAGAGATGCGGTTGAGAGCTGACCATGTCACTGTAGATCCATGGTTCTCAACCTGTGGGTGACGATATTTACATTACTATTCATAGCAGATACTTGTGTTATTTACCAGATATTTACATTACTATTCATAAGAGTAGCAAAATTACAGTTATAAAGTAGCGGTGAAAATAACTTTATGGTTTTAAGGTTGAGAACCATTAGCTCTAGATGCTCTCAAGGACCATTTAAACTGCCTTATTAAAGTAGAAACTGGATACACTTTAACACACTGGTATCTGAAAAATCTATGAGAACATTGGTTTGTGCAGGTCCCAGGGGTGCTGGCAGCAGGGATGGTGTACCCCCCCTTCGACAGCACCACAGACACACCCCAGCACTGCACTCCTTGGGTTTCTTCAGGTATGTATTTAAATGCACACACATCCACAAGCGTGTACGTGAGAACTTTCTTTTTGCTTCCTCTCTCACCTTTAGCAGCTTTGGGATACAATTTACCTTGTCCCTTTGCTTTGCCACATCTAAGAAGCAAGAAACCACAGGATATAGGTAGCAGGAGCAAGCAGTACCTGGGGGCAGAAAGGCTATCACAAGTTCATTTTGACGACTGCACAGCAGAGGCCCTCTCTGGAGGACTCAAGGACTGTATCCAGCACCGCGTATCCCAGATCCAAGGCCTCTTCTGCAGTGAGCTCTAGCCTATGACTTCCTTTTGCTGGTCAGCACACTCCAGCCCTCTGCCAGGCAAGCAGCCTCTGTGCACGGAGGCTCACGTCACTGCCATAGGAAAGGAACACTGGTGAGCACTTCCAAAGGACTGGAAAAGCCAGAGCCGAGGAAGCCGGGAGAGCAGGCTCAGAGCGTGTGGGAGGGAGCCTGGTCTCAAGAGTTTATTTAATGTGGGTCTGGACTCTAAAGCTCTACCTGAGAAAAGAAGAACTAGAAATAAAAACTCTTCTCAAAGATGGTGGAGGCACAGCCAGTCTCTTCTCCCTCTGCCCAGGGGAGACCAAAGTGCAACAAAGACCTTCTCTTTCAGGCTAGCAGGCCCCACGTGTGCTATAATCAGCTCCGTAGACACTGTGAGTAATGTCACCAGGTCTCTACAGAACCCCCCCTCTCCTCCGCATCAGATCTGTCAGCTACTCTAGAAGACAGCAGAACCAAATCCTGTGCTCTCGATGGGTAACAGGCCCCAAAAGTCATGGCCTGGCCATACCATTGAACACTCACACCATAAAGGACAACACTGTCTCCTGAAGTAGTAGACACGTGGAACAAAACCCTGCCCAGCATCCCATTCATGCCCTTCTTAAATGTTACTGTGGCGTGCACACATGCAAATCCACAGAGGACGACTGGAGAGGCGCACAGTGCAGGATGCCATACACAGCTGGGAGATGGTTCTCTGTGCTACTTGTAAAGGTTCCTAAGAAGCCACTGGCAGTCTGGGGACTAGGGAAGGACCATTGGTATAGGCATGTTCCTGAACAAAGGGCTGCCCACCAAGAGGCTTGGCTCTACCCTGGGTAGAAGAAGTCCTGCCCAAGCCATCCTCTGCTCAGACAAATTGTCTGGGCAGTTATGTCAGGGAGTACCAGTGGGAAGAGGGGCCAGCAACATCTTGGAAAGGAGGCTCTGAGGTCAGAGTGCACTTTGCAGGGAGGAGGCTGAAATACACTGTCCAAGAACTCCATGCAAGATCAAATCCCCACTTCAGTGGGGAAGGATAATTTTGCAGGCTAACCCCTACCAGTGAATTAATTCAGGAAACAGGTGAGATGGATCTTATTCTACTTTTCCATCCCCACTCCAACCACAAACCTTACTCCTGCCTCCAGGGAAGGTCTATGCCCAACACTGTGCTTACCTTCCTCTGGGTGCCCTGGGGGCCGCTAAATAGCCCTGCCAGCTCAGGGAGCATACAAAGACTCTATGTGCTACAAGGATAAAAACATGAAACAATTCTTAATGGGAACAAAGAAGCAGTAGGGATCTATTCGGGGTAGGAGTCTCCAGATGCAGGAGGCTTGCTGCTCAATGGAGTAGATTTTCTGACGTCCTCCATTTCCACCTCAAATTCCTTGGCCTCCAAAACCACCTGCTCCTGGCCTTGCTGCTCCTCCCAAAGTAAGATTAGCAAACCTCCCAAGTAAGGGCTGAGCGGTTCCAATTACATAAACAAGTGGCTTGGATTGTGGCATTTGCCAGAACATCAACTCCTGAGTTGGGAGAAGCAGGGGTCCACAGGACTTAGGGAGCTAAGCAAGAGGGGCAGGCAGCTCTTTGCAAACAACTGTACAGGCGTCCACATCAAAGGAAAGCCCTGGCTAGGGACCCTTGCCCTTCCCAAAGGCACTAAACATACAGCCCCCACACCACCTTTCCGGGTGGTCATGGCACGTGTCACCAAACCACGGCGAGGTTTGGGAACAGCTACATACCACAGAGCGGCTGGCTACCTGTTACCTAAGGTAGCTATAATAATCACTCCTGCCAAAAACTATTATTGGGTATTGGGGCGGAGTTAATGTGGCATGGCCTCAGTCAGCCGCTGCCCGCTGTGACCCAAACCAAACCACAACCACCCCAGAACCAAAGCCTACGTGGAAGGCCCTGGGACCACCTTGCTGGATCCTCCCTTCTGTACCCAACACACTCTGCATTTAAGCACAGTAAGGTAGGCAATGGCTTCCCAGAGGTTGAACCAGACTCCACCCAGAGGCAAGCATTTGAGAGATGCAACTATCCTCATGGACTCACCTGGGTACCAAATAAAACGCAGCCTAGACTTCCAAACCCCCGCTCTCTAGAGGGTCTAGAACCCTACGGTCACCGAAGGTGCGCCTCCCCCTAATCTCAGCACCCAAGGAGAGCGGCCCCGGCTGCCTACCCTTGGTCTATAGCACACTATTGACACTCAAAAGAAGGCCGGCTCTAGCCTCTTCTACCTGCTCTGAGCTTCCTGGCGCTCCGGAGAGAATGGTTCCCTCCCACTAAGGAAGGCGCGGTCCTCAGCGCCCCCAAACGTTTTCTAAACGCCAACTGAGACAGAAAGGATAAGCGAGGCAACCAGGAAAACATCTTGGACCCAACCCGCCCACGACAGCCAGCCCCTCCCTTCAGAAAAGCCCTCTGCATTTCACCAGATCTGCAAGTGGGAAGTCACGGTGAAATATTCTGCACCAAGATTTCTCAATCCGATAGTTGGTGGCCGAACACCCCAAACCCCACCCAGCACTCTTGGTTCATCAGGTTCTGAACCCCGCTCTGCTCCTCCCCCACGGCCACACCCACCCCGGCGGCCGCTTTTCCTAGCACTACTGGGAGCCCTACACAAACCCCACCCACCTCCTGGGCTCGCACACCAGTAATTTTGACTCTGAATGCCTGGAAATGGCCCGGCCTTCATTCAATCCCGTCACCTGCCATGCGGTTTGAGCGGTCAAAGCCTAGAGCTGGGACCAACCATCCCACCCCCGCCTCTGCGGTAAAAGTTCGCCTGGGAACCCCTAGCTTAGAAGTAGGCAGAGCTCGGGCACGCCCCGTTACGGGTGTGTGGCCAAAAAGGCCTTGCGCTCCAGCCCCCACAGCTTCAGTGTTTTCCCGTGCTTTTTGGTCAGCCGCTCAACTGTTTTGACAACAAAAAAAAGTACAGCCCCTGGTAACAAAGCAACGGAACTAAGTGTTTTTGCAGTGAACTTGCCTCAAGGCTGTAAAAATAAAAGCTGTAAAAAAAAGAGTTAAGTGTTACAGAAGAGTTTCCGTGAGCTTAAAGGAAATGCAGTTAAAGGTTTGCACCGCTGTGTTAAAGCCAAACACAAGGGGAAGGGCTTCCATATATATGAATCAACTACCAAGAGTCGGGCCCCAGCGCGGCGAAGCGATGCCCGGGAACCACAGAACCGAGTGACCCTACGCCACCCCAGGTTACAGGCTCTGACCGGCCGCCCTGGTACAGGTGCCACCGTCAGTCCAGGAGCAGGTGAAAGTTGGACCAGAAAGGGCAGTGAAGAGATCGCGTCTTCGTAGAGAAAGCACAGCCCCCCTGCGACCAGGCGCGCCCCCGCCGGCCGGATGGGCTGGGGCGCCTACAAAGAGCCGCGGGTGGGGAGCGAGGACTGGGACCGCCCCCCGCGGCGGCCAGGGCCGCCGCTGGGTCGGGTTGCGACAAATTAAACCTTAGAGCGCTGGAAAAATTACAGGAAGAAGAGAGCGAAGAATGTGCCGAGTGGCTGAAGGGATCCCTGTCCCCGGGTGAACTTCGCCCGCGCGGGCCGGCCCCTCCCTAGCCAGAGAGTACCCGGAGGCTTGGGGAGAGGATGGCGAGGCTCCAGCCCCGGGAGCACCCACGCCCCAATCGTGGCGCGCCGCCCCCCAATCCCCCCACCCCCCGCAACCTCGAGCGCACCTGCCCGCGCCGCCCGCAGCCCGGGATGACGACATACACCCCGCGGCCCCGCCCCAAGAACCCGGGAGGGGGCGTGCCCGATGGGGGCGCGGTCGCCGAGAGGGCGCCGGCTCCGAGCGCCCCAGCCGGCCAGCGTCACGCGAGGCCAGAGCACCAGGGCAGGGGCGCGGCCGCGATCGCCCTCAGCTCACGGCTCCCCGCCCCCGGCCCCTCTCGCGCTGGGCCGAGAGCTCTGGGGGCGTGGCTGTCCCCGAGCAGTCCCTAGTCCGCTCGTTCGCGGCGTTCGTGCTGCCCCACTGACCTGTGTGAGTTCTCAGGTGCGCCTTGAGGTGCGAAGATTTCCCGTAAACTTTCTCGCAGCCCGCGTAGTGGCACTTGTGCTTCCTCTGCGGGGACTCGAGGTCCGCGCGACTCCGGCCCCGCCGACCCCTTTGTCTGAGGCCGGGCTCGCCGCTCCCCGCGGGGCCGGGCTCCGGCTCCAGAGCCGCCTCGGGCTCGCTCCACGCGGGGCTGGGGGGCGCGGCCGGCGCGCCTGCTTGTCCGGGGGAGGCGGGCTCTGGGGCGGGCGGTGGCGCAGGGGGCGCGGGCGGCAGGCGGCAGGGGGTCCTCGCCTTGCGCGCAGCGGCCCCTTCTCGGCGTTCCGCGGGGGCGGGCGCCGGTGCCTGCTGGTTGAGGTCCGCTAGGATCCGCGCCACCACGAAAAGCGAGGCGCTGTCCTTGCCGTCGCAGCGCTCGTCAACGCGGGGCAGTGTGGGGGCGGCGGCGGCCGCGCCCTCGGGCCGGGGCTCAGGCCCTTCCCGCGGCTCGTGCACGACTGCGCGGCTGGACATAGACACGAGGCACTCGGCGGCAAAGTGATCCACATAGGCGGCGGCTGCCATGCTGTGGGCTCGGGCGCGCGGTGCTCTCGCAGGAGTCGTCAGCGGCGCATCCGCACCCACGGCCTCCGGAGAGCGGCGGGGGGCGGGGGCGCGGCGCGCCCTCTTCTCCGGCTGGGCTGGGCTAGGCTGGGCGCGCAGCCGCTTCTGCCGTCACCCGCGCGGCTCCGCGTCCGCCTGGTCGGGTACTGGAGGGTAAGCGCATGGGGGGCTCCGACGAAGAGGGTCCGCGTGCGGCGTCAGGGCCGGCTTGTCTCATGGATGTCGAGCGGCGATGTTAAGCGCGACCCCTGCAAGTTGCGGTTGTAGTTCCACCGTGCATTGTGGCAGGCGGGACAGCCTCCGTGCGCGCCGCGGCTCGGTGTGGGCGGACCGGCCCCGGGGGTGGGCGGGGCCGGGGCCACATCTGGACCCGACGTCAGCCCCCAGCCACATCCTGGCGGCGCAGGTTACAGGCGGCAGCGGCCGCAGGGAGCAGCGCGCACGAAGGGGGCGGGGAGCCTGGAGCGCGCACCAGAGGGACGGTGCGGTCGCGCGCCCGCGCCTTGGGAGGGGCGTGGCCGGCGGCATACGCGATCACCATTGGCTGTTGAGTACTCTATCTCGCCAATCCGGGCCTCCAGAGGGCCCTACTGGCCGCGGACCTGCGCGCGCCAGTGGGCGTGCCCCTGAACCGGCAGGAGGAGGGGCGGAAATCGGAGCCCAGCGCGGGGCACGGTGACGCACGACGTTCGAGGGTGGCGGGCCACGGTGTAGCGGCGCAGGGCTGGGGCGCGTGCCTCCCGCAGCGGGAACCCCGCCGGGCCTTTCCATGCCAGAGTTTTTTGTGCGCAGGCAGCCGTGGGTGGCGCGAGGATGGCAAGGCTGCGGAGGGCACCCTGTGGTCGCTCCGCCCGCTAGGAGCGCGAGGGAGGTGGTGTGCCGGTCTCGCCGGGACCCAGGCGGCCGGCCTCGCCTATGGGCGGGACACTGCCCCTCCTCACCCCACCGCAGCGTTCTCGGGTGGCTGGGCTTGTGTTGCAGCCTCCGGCCACCTCCACACTCTGCCCCTATCGAGCTCCAGACCTCGGCGCAACCCAGGCGGGATCCAAGTCACCACCCGGGCCGCCCCGCCCCCGCGCGGCCGCGCTGCCCTTGAGCCTATGTTAACCTGGCTGGTGCAGGGCCCACTACTGCCAGTGCTGAGAGAGTGAGCTACGTGCTGGGGCTGCGGTCGCGGCTGTTCAAGGAACGCGGGGCCCCTTCCTCCCCCTTCCTGCCCCAGGCCTGCTGCCAACTCCTCCAGGCCGCCCCTCTCCCACCGCGGTCGTGGAGGCTTCAAACACCACCAGCTGCGAGGACCCCGCCCAGGGCGCCCCACCCATCCACTGTCTGGGCCTCTAAAGGAAATGCTCAGCTGCGCCCCGCCGGGTCCTTCCAACCAGGCCACCTTGCTCTAAAGTTAGACACACACATTCATATTCTTTCTCTCGGAATACGCTAGGCCGTCATCGAGAGAGACGATAGCTTCCTACTGCCTTTGAACCGATCTTAATGCACTTTTCGGGAGCTGGTCACAGCTGGTCTCTGACCTGTGAAAACAGGGTCAGCAGCCTCTGCTTTTTCATTGTGGGTGGTGCCAAACACGTAATTCACCAGCAAGTCTGGGAGGCCGTCCGATGGTCCACCCTAGTGGACTAAAGCAGAGACAGTCACCTCACTGGCAAAATGAAGAACCATGGTTCTGACTTCAAGTTCTTTTACTTATGTTAATCACGGGAAACTGAGCAATTAGGGATTTTCAGTTGTGAAACTAATATTAACCTCTGAGCACCCCCCGAGTGCTACCACATCACATACCCTCAATTTCCTCACCATTGGGCTGCTGTCTCGTGGAGAAGCTGGATCAAGGCTCTGTAGGAGGGTCTCGACTTGGCAGAAAGTCGTCATCTTTGTTCCAGGCAGATTGTGTTGATGACATTTAAGAGACTGTGTCCTGACCAAGTGATGACTCAGAATGTTCCTCTGTTCCCACCACATGCCACAGGCAGTCATTTCATTGGGAAAGAGCTGGCCCCTACACCGCCTTTCCGACCATGTGTTCTTTCCTGACCCTCTGCAACCAGGGGAATTCTGCAGTTTAGTGCTGTCCTTGTGGCTTCTACCTGCACTGGTGAACCTTCCTAGGAATGCACTATTATGGGCGTTGGAGTCCTAGGCATAGGCTTCTTTGGTAGCTTGAGTCAATGGACCGTTGCTCTGATGCTCCCCATCCAAGCTTCCTTTTGATAGTGGCCTCCCAAAGGGTTTCCCCTTGTGCACGCGGGGCATTTTAGGGACAACAGTCAGCATCCCTAATGATTTTTGAAAAGTTCACTCACCGAGAACATAATGATTGGAGTCTCAAGCCTGGCGTTTCTTGTCCCAGGCACAGATGGAAATATCCTAGGGGTACAGTTCTGCTCTCCAGTGAACAGCTCATAACTATGGGCCCATGTTTCCTTACTAGCAAGATTTTGACAACAATGGCATCCATAGGTAAGTGAGAGTAAGAGTAGTTCTTTTTAGCTGGAAATGAGGGGGGAAATACAACAGGTTGGACCGAGTGAGAGAGTCATGAAAATACTAAAGATGGGTGAGGTTATGGGGTGGAGGTGGTAGTTGCATCGATTTGAACTGCCATTCGGAGCCTCTGAAACAATCCCAACTAGAAGACAAAAATCTCTACTATGAGACAAAGATGAACAAGGACAGAAACAGGAGAGGGAGCAGCAGCAGGCAGTAAAGCTAAAACGTCCCCGCAGACTCACGAAAATGAAAGCCTGAAATAGGAAGGCAAGTTTCCTCAGAAGGTTTGCAAATGGTGGCGCTAGGCACCTCTGGATGTGGAAGGGAAGGGGCTTTGAAATAAGAATGGCTGCCCAAGAGTCTTTTCCCAGAGATGCTCAGATGCCCTGTGCTGTCTTACAGCAGCCCCCTTCCTCTAAGGAGAAGCTGTGTCTATCTAAAGACAAGTCCTCGAACACAGTGGCGGAGGCAGTGGCACAATACTGGGGCCAGGATTAAGTGCGCATGTGTCTACTGACATCTACAAGCCCCTTTCAGGGATTCAGTGGCACAGGGAGCCAGGAGCCTAGGAGAGGTTTTTGGGCTGAACAAGCCAGGCCAATGGGAACCCTCAGCACATTTTCAAATCCATAGCTGCTCAAATGTCCAATTAACATACTACGGAGAAGGCCACACTGAAAGATGCCACTTGGCACAGAACTTCTTCTGATCGATCTCAGACCTTCCCAGACAAATAGGAGAGGGCAGATAAGCTGACCAGACCTGTCAAGAAAGCCTGCATCAGGGAATGCAAGCCTCAGTACGTTTTTGTTTTGCTTTTTGTTTGTTTTTAAGGTAAGTTATAGGAAACAACCATGGAGAGAGAGAGGTAAACATCAACAAAACTACCAATAATATCAATAGAGAAGTGTAAAAGGATATCACAATCTACAAAAGGGAAGTAAGTGTGAGGACATAGTAGTGAGTAAAAGAAAGCGTTCTTGGAGCTTTAAAAGAAAGTAGCAAACATATAAATGGCCAAGTCTTCAGACTGGGAGAGAGCATTAACCAGAAAGAATTCACAGAAACATAAAGTGGACAGAAGAGAAGGGAAAAGGTCTCTAAAACTGTGAGCCAAAATAACTGTTTTCTGGGTGGGGCAGTAGTGGCACAGGTCAGAGACAGAGGCAGACAGATCTCTGTGAGTTCAAGGCCAGCCTGGTCTACAGAGTGAGTTCCAGGGCGATCAGAGCTACACAGAGAGTTCCTGTCTTGAAAAAACAAACCAAAGCCAAAACTATTTCCTGTTTTGCAATTCATCCCAGATATTGTTATGGCAACAAAGCTAACACACTATTTTACATCAGTCTTTAAGTAGGAATATACACTGATTAGAGTAACAGATACAAGTTGTTTCTGTGCTATGCCTTTGCTTTTTGTACCAACACCCCAGGTAAGTAATTCATTACTCTGTGATCATTGCCACAGTTGGCACGTTGGAAGTGGTAGGACTCTGTTAGGGAGTCCTTCAGGGATCATGGTGGTGTATGTTGTCTCTAACAGACAGAAACGCCATTACACAGCCTGACTGCATTTTTAGGTGCAAGTGGTTTCAAAAAGTTTCCTTCCCCTTTACGGGGAAATGGATCCTTTCTCATGAAAGGAGCTACCTGAGGTCATGAGTCACCAAAATGAGAAGGACGAGAAAAGGGCATATGATCTGGGAAGCAAGGCATTAGACAGAGGGTAGAGAGGAGAGGAAGCTCCAGCCCAGGAGCTGCCCTGATGCTTGCTCGAAAGCTTGGAGTGGCAGCATCCTCCACCAGTCAGAAGGGCCCGGCTGTGCTGCAGATCTCTGTTTCTGGCATATTGCACATCCATCAGGAGGTGCCTGTGATCAGCAGGTGGATGGAACAGCCTCTGTCTGCAGTGTGCTGGTTGCCATGGCAGAGGGAAGGGAGGAATGTTAACCTTGCTGTGTCACTTACCTCCTCTCCCTACATAAACTACAGCTCCTCTCTGGGTGGCCTCACCCAATCTGAAGTGCCTTTTTAATCTGGAATGGAAGGAATTCACTGAGACACATTGTACGGCCTGCAGTTTAAAGCCCAGCACCGCTGTAGGATGATCTGATTTCTTCATATAGCCCATGTGGTTCCTCGTGGTCAAGAGGCCTATAATTTAAAAGAATGTTGTCAGTACCCCACCCCTCACTATCTTATAGGTGGTATTAAGAAATGACAGAACTGCCGGGCGTTGGTGGCACACGCCTTTAATCCCAGCACTTGGGTGGCAGAGGCAGGCGGATCTCTGTGAGTTCAAGGCCAGCCTGGTCTACAGAGCTAGTTCCACGACAGGCTCCAAAGCTACAGAGAAACCCTGTCTTGAAAAACAAACAAAAACAAAACAAAAAGGCAGAGCCTTTAATAGGTGGGACCTAAGTGTGGGTAGGTAGGTCCATGAGAGCACCAACCTCAGAACGGGTGAATGCTGTTTTCTGGGAATGTATGAGTGCCCACAAAAATGAGTTGTTGTGGGGCTATATGTGGCCCTTTCTTTTTTCCTTTTTTTTTCAAGACAAGATTTCTCTGTGTAACAGCCCTGGCTGTCCTGGTACTCACTCTGTAGACCAGGCTGGTCTCGAACTCAAAGAGATCCACCTGTGTCTGTTTCCCGAGTGCTGGGATTAAAGGCGTGTGCCACCTGGCTCACTTGTGGCTCTTGCAGAAGACTCAGTTTCCCTTCCTAGCACCCACATGGTTGCTCAGAACCACCCATGATTCCAGTTCCATGGGATCTGACCCCTTCTTTTGACTTCCAAGGGCACTAGGCCTGCACTTAGAACACAAACATACATACAGGGGAAACACATAAAAGAAATCTCTCTAAAAAGACTTGTTAAAAGAAGAGTGAACCTAAATTTCAAATGGCTCCAACTTCTTGTCTTCTCCACACACTGAGACATAGCCATGAGTATCCTTACCAATGGCCAACCTCATGGGGTCACACAATCTTGGACTTCCAAAACTGTAAACAATCCTCTTTTTTTTTTTCATGAAGTAGCAGTCACATGACTGCTACGACAAAACAAAAGAACTCACACACTTCCTCCGAATATAACTGTCACTGTGCAGCAGAACATAGGGACAGAGTAACACCACAATACAGCCCAATTCAGGGGGGCATGGAGCAGACAGAATCCATAACAACCCTGCAGTCTTGCTGGGCAGAGAGTGCCTCCGCCATGAAGAAAAACAAAATCTTCCTTCAGTAACTCTCAGGCCCCTTGCCCTAGTCCTAGGGTTTCTCCTTTTCCACTATCTCATGAAGTAGACATTGGTGATTATGTCCCTCTGAGGGGCTGAGCAGTCCCCTCAAGCCACTCCTTTTGTGCAGAAGATTACAGCAAGGGTTATTTGAGTCCCAGCTGTGTGCCAACTTACAGATAGATGCCTGGGCACTACTGTTTTCTCAAAGTAGAGTTAAGGTCTTATCTGTGTTAGAAATCAGATTTGGGTCATGAAGCATACACATACACACACACACCGCTCCAATCAGAGTATCAGCAAGGTAAAAATTTACTACAGATCTAGAGGGTGTGCCCAGAGGAGCACGCACACTGAGACAGGTGCACTTGGTGGCTTTAGTGACTGTGTCCTCCCTCCCACTCCATTGGCTGGGGTCTGACCTTAGCCTTTTCAGACTGTCTAGTTTTAAAAGAATTGGTGCTAGCCTGGCAATGGTGGCTCTCACTTGGGAGTCACAGGGAGTCAGATCTCTGTGGGTTCAAGGCTAACTGGGTCTACAGAGCAAGTTCCAACACAGCCAGGATTATCCTGGGAATTACTGTCAGAGAGAGAGACAGAGAGAGAGAGGGAGGGGGGAGGGAGGGAAGGAGAGAGAGAGACAGAGAGAGAGAGGTTCTAGAGCTGAGCATGGTGGCACATGTCATCTATAATCCCAGCCTTTGGAAGGCTAAGACAGCAGTGAGTTTATAGCCAACCTGGGCTACAGAGCAAAGTCATGCATGTCTCAACCAACAACCAAGAGATTCCAGAGGAACCCACACGTATACCATGTGTGCCCAGTAGTCAGATTCCTTCCTGACATGGAACCTTCCAGTACCCTGATCCTGGACTTCC
This sequence comes from Alexandromys fortis, assembly GCF_014885135.2. Classification (NCBI taxonomy): domain Eukaryota; kingdom Metazoa; phylum Chordata; class Mammalia; order Rodentia; family Cricetidae; genus Alexandromys; species Alexandromys fortis. The sequence continues at coordinate 51,592 of NW_026067945.1, forward strand.
CATACTACAAAGCTGTGAAAAATGGACTTCTGGGGGCTGGAGAGATGGCTCAGCAGTTAAGAGCATTGCCTGCTCTTCCAAAGGTCCTGAGTTCAATTCCCAGCAACCACATGGTGGCTCACAGCCATCTGTAATGAGGTCTGGTGCCCTCTTCTGGCCTGCAAGCATACACACAAACAGAACATTGTATACATAATAAATAAATAAATTTTTTTTTCTACTGTCTGTACCCTCCACAGGCTATGCATATATATGATTTATTTATTTTATATGTATCAATATGCCTGGTGCCTGAGCAGACTAGAAGAGGGCATCTGATGCCCTGGAATTGGAGTTACAATTGATTGTGAGCCCCGTGTTGGTGCTGGGAACCGAACCCTGGTCCTCTGCGAGAGCAGCAAAGGCTCTTAATCTACAAACCATCTCTCCAGCCCAGGCTATTGTGTTTTATAACCCCAATCTGGATAGACTGAGATGTCATCCTCCTACAGGAAAAGGCCACTGTGGAATCATCCAGAGCAGTAAAGCACCTGTGGTTTCCAGGGCCACAGACCTAACTGCAAGCACTGACGGAAAACGTGGAGTTGAAATAATTAGAAAACGAAATGGACAGAAAACTTTGCTTCAGCAGAAATATCTTCACTGTGGTGAAGTAATAATGAGCAAAGGGATCATAATCTAATCAGTTTTGCAAAGGGCGCTGAGGTGTGGGCCTGGAACAGGCAGAAGGGCAAAGAGCCACACCCACATGTGCCTAAGGAGAAAGCCACAGACAACACCCTAAACTGAAAACCCCAAGTAGCGATGCTGCAGCAGGCGGGATTCTAGCAGCCAACACCCCACCGCCCCTAATCCAGTGTTGTCTAGGGCTTTTGAGATGCAACTGATGCCCCTAATCAGTTGGTGTTAGGTTAAGGAGATAATAGGAAAGTATGCAAGCCAGTCAGTCAACCTGAGCCTGTTCAATCTAGGTCCTGAGGTCAAAGGTCAGAGATGGAGTGTGTGTGTGTGTGTGTGTGTGTGTGTGTGTGAGAGAGAGAGAGAGAGAGAGAGAGAGAGAGAGAGAGAGAGAGAGAGAGAGAGAATCCACCAATCCAAGGAGGCTAGAAATGGAGGCCTGGGAGACTGAAGATTACAGGTTAGGGGTCAGAAACTGAAAGCCAGAATTGAGTTCAGCCACAGGTTAGAGACTGGCGGTCAGAGAGATCACAGACTGGGCGATGGAAAGACTAGAAGCCGGACAGGAATGAGAGTGAGGACGTTTCTGGCCTGTGGCTGAGAAATTGAGTGTCTCCCCATGGGAAACAAGGGTGGCCTCTGGTTGCTAAAAGCGGCCCCTGGCTCACAGCTGACCAGAAAGGGATCCTTGGCCCACAGCTCCAAAGAACAGATTTCTAAAGGGCCACCTGGGTGTAGACCAGGACCCCATTCCAGAAGGAAACTGGCCAGGCAGTTTGATCTTCATCCCTGTTGACCCTGAGCACAAAACAGCGGCCCCCAGTGAGAGGACAGAGGGTTTGACTAAATACATACCGCATGCTGTGTGAGCCATGAGGACATTCTGGTAGAAGCAAACCCAGTCTGCCCTAGTTGCCATTGCCTCACTTGCATTGCCAGCTGCCAACCGAAAACAACTGTCTAAAATGACATTAGTCCAGAACGTGTCTCTGCCTTCCTTGTCATTATTCCCTAAACAATAAGGCGTACCGGCTCATTACTCAGCATTCCCTTAAATGCTAAAAGTCACCTCGAAGCAACTTAAAGGCCACAGCATTGCATCTTCCCAGGAAACTTGCAATGCCTCGGACTTGGACTTTTTATCCACAAAGTGTCCCGATGGAGACAGAGGGACGATTTATAACTTGACGCAGGAAAAAAGTTAAAATCAGAAACCCCTTTCCACAGTTGCCATGACCACACGGCTCTCCTGCCTTTGCAATGAGTTGTGACCTGGGCCACTGAGTTCTGGAAATTTGCATATGAGGAGAGCCACCCTACCTCTTCGCTGGGGCTTGGGGGGGATTACATCTTTGTGTTAATTGACTTTGTTGGCCCACAGCACGGAGGAATAGGCTTTCTTTTGGATCACAATTTGGTCTCTTGGCTGCGGCTTTGGGCCTGTGGCAAGCAGTGCTTCGGGGCAGGAGCAGGTGGTGAGGCAAACTCTGAAATTCATGGTTTGGCTCTGTAAATCTCCCCAGTGACTTTAACAACTCCCTTCAAGTCCCACCTCTTAAAGGTCCCCCCCCCTTTCCTGTTACCATCATGCTAGGGATGGAACCTTACACAAACACCCAATGACTTTGGGGTGTATTCAATATGCAAACTACAGCCCCCTCTATGCTTCATCTTCCTGCCTACCACTGAGAAGCTGTAATCATTACAGCAAAGCTCCGGGGCTTGAAGGGAACCAAATAGGAGGAAATGGGGCCGACCAACCTTTTCACGAGCATCCTCCTGGTCCTCTTGGACAGTCACTGTGTTTGATCTATAATTTGGGGTCTATCTTTAATTAGACTACCATGAACATAAGGTAGAAGGTGGGAGTGTGGAAGAAAAACAACAAAAGTGTGAAATTAGGGGTTGGTGCCAGGAGTAAGGGTTGCGCTTCATACCATAGAGTTGTCTTTGGTCGGGATGCAGGATGCCAGCGCTTAGCATCATCCTCCCTCCGTTGCAGAGTACCCAAGGATTATCCTCGGTCGGTCACGTGTAACTGCTTGGGCTCAGAAATCCTGGACAAATGGCTCAGGTGCGTAGCACCTCTTTTCACTTTTGATTAATATATCAAAGCGGACACTGGCCCCTTCTCCCAGCATCACTCAGTACCTGTGGCTCCTCCCAGCACTTCTCACCCTGCCCCCTACCCTAAACCACTCCCTCCTAGAGGCTGGGCTTTCCTTTCCCTTCCTCGCCCCCCCCCCCC